>NC_056523.1:12449114-12538587 GCF_019175285.1 Sceloporus undulatus
CTATCTATCTATCTATCTATCTATCTATCTATCTATCTATCTATCTATCTATCTATCATCTATCTATTTATTTTGTTAGCAGCTACTTTCAAGTCAACTTTGACTTATGGTAACCCTATGAAAGAGAGACCTCCAAGTCATTCTCTCATCAGTAACCCTGCTCAGATTTTTTAAATTCAGGGCTATGGTTTCCTTGGTTGAGTCTATCCATATAGAGTGGAGTCTTTGTCTTTTCCTACTGCCTCCCACTTTACAAAACATTATTCTCTTTTCTATGAGTCATGTTATCTCGTGAAATGGCTATAGTACAATAGCTTCCATTTAACCATTTTCACTTGGCATTTGGCTTTTAGGTAGAGTTCAGCCTTGATAGACTCCTATTTATTAGTTGCATTTATATCCCATGGCGTTTCTCCTCCACACTTTATGATCACAATGACCCTGTGAGGTAGACCAGGGCAAGAGTGAAGACCTGTCTCATGGTCACTCAGTTATTTGCATGGATCAGTGTGCATTAGAGCCTGGATCTCCCCAGTCTTAACACTTAAACCACTACACTTTGTTGATTCCAAACTGAAATTGACTCCAGGCTACAACTTTGTAAAGCCTAGTCTGAGTGCACTCCTGTTTACTAAGAGGTTTATCAGACGCAAGTTTTGGACCCTCAGTTCCGCTAAGGAAGTAAAATGAACGTTGCGAATTGACCTTATAACGCGATGTTTTGCCACATTGTTTGCTTTTCCGTCATTCCCCCGAAACGTGATGTTAGCGCTATACAAGGCGATTTGTGTGATGCGAAACCATGCACAGCGGATCTGTTTATTACACCAGCTCCTTCCTTTTCTATCAAACATTTCACATCAAAATCTTTGCGCATGCCCTTTGGAGGTTTTGGTCGTATCGTGACCTTTGTGCTTCCAGGGGAGCGAGGGGGTCCCCCCCATCTCTAGGATCCTATTTAGCGGAGGGGAAGGGGAGAAGGAAAGAGCCGAAGGAAAAAGGGGAATCTTGATGCAAAGGGTGACAGAAAGCAAAAGGGGAAATCTGGGTGGCTATAGGACTGCAAAGGGGTGTCATAGGGAGGTGGGGGGGGGGAATGGAGAAAGTGATGGAGATGGAGAAGGAGGAGGAGGAGGAGGAGGAGGAACAAGCTGCCAGCCACGTTATATATAGACTTTTTTTCCTTTGAGAATCCATCCTAAAATGCGAATGTTACAATCAAATGATACATTTGATGCTCTTGTCAATTAGGCAATTGGCAAAACGATACATGCTTTTGCAAGGAATTCAGGGATAGCTCTGAATTGCTTTTAAATGCATAAAAGAATGCATGACAATCGCATCCTTTTCTGGCATTTGCGAGGTGATGAAATTATTATTATTATTATTATTATTATTATTATTATTATTATTATTATTAGTGCAAGAGGCATTCTGGGGTGGCAAGGAGTGGGGGATACAGGATGCATTAACTTGCATTTTGGGGTTGAAATGGGGCCAAGGGCAGATCATAAGAGGTTTATTTGACAAAATGTGCGCACTTTGGGGCATTTTGTGCCTGGCTCTTTCAAAAAAGGAGGGGGGAAGGATTGGGGTTAGAAGGGGCTGGACTGGATGGCCCTTTGGCATCCCTTCCATTTCTAGGGTCCTATTTATTCCTTCAGAAAAGAAGAAGGGGCTGGACTGGATGGCCCTTGGGGGTCCCTTGCATAGATTAGATTTACCTATAGGTACAGACCTCACTCCCCCCCCCACATATACATATACATATACCTATACCTATACATATACATATAGAACACGCATACACACACACACACACACACACCTCTTTATTAATACAGGCAGACAAGAGAGATATACATATATATACACATATATGTCAGAGACACATACTAATAAACACCTCTCTGCATATTCACAGTATCCACAATAGCTGATAACACACACACATTTTTATATTCACATGTATTCCTTCAGGACAGAAGAAGGGGCTGGACTGGATGACCCTTTGAGGTCCCTCCCATCTCTCTGGCATCCTATGTATTCCTTCAGAAGAAGCGGGGGACTTGATGACCCTTTAGGGTC
The DNA here is from genome assembly GCF_019175285.1 of Sceloporus undulatus. NCBI lineage: Eukaryota > Metazoa > Chordata > Lepidosauria > Squamata > Phrynosomatidae > Sceloporus > Sceloporus undulatus. The sequence continues at coordinate 12,451,203 of NC_056523.1, forward strand.
CCCTTAATTTATAGCATCCTATGTATTCCTCCATCACACATCAAGGCAAAACACACACACACACACACACACATATATATATATATGCACGTTTGCATTCACACAAAGAATGTATCTCTGCATATATTCACTCAGAACCCACATACATACCACACTCAGAAACACACTCAGACCACACATACATCACACACTCAAAAACCCCTTGGGTTGCCCTGAAAAAGGAAGGCCACCGGAAGGGAATGGGGTGAAAAAGCAGCTCAGCATCATGGGAACATTGCAATCAGTAACTTTTGCATCACGTTGCGTTACTCCCTACCACACCAAACCATTTCACAACGCATTAGAAAGAATAACGGGAGACAAATGCCGGACTTTCCTTTTTTCCCGTAATGCCCAAAAAGGGAAAGAATGACGCTAAAACTATGGAAGCGTTGCGCAACGGGCTCCCTTAGAAATGAATGATGTCTGGAAGAACATCACCTTATTGCTTTATTGCGCAATGTTGGTTGCGCAAAAGTGACTCTTTGGGCATGAAAAATCGCCAAAAACTCACATCTGATAAACTCCTAAATGGAACATGGCCATTTCTAGTGGCACCTGATGACAGGCAAATATGTCTGGTAGCTTGGTGACTCAGATGTGTATTTATGAACATTTCATGTTCAAACTGCATTCATGTACATTTTGAGGAGGCAGAGAGAAAAAGAACTAGAGTGAACAGCTTTTATGTCTTAATTATTTTTGTCATTGGTCTCATTAGACCAATAACAGTAATTGCTGCTCATAGAAGACAATGTAGAAATCCAAGAGTTTATTACTGCCGTGTCTTGGTGGCCTTTGTCCCCTGATAAAAATAAAAAATGTAAAATCAAATGCTAAAAAGTATAAATGCTTCCTTGAGCTTGGAAGTAATGAACTACAAGTAAGGATGTTGCCTGTAGCCACTTACTTTGCAGGGGGAACAAGGACAGTGCTGACTGCCCCTTTTACAAACAGTGTATTGACTGCAAGTTGTTATTTTGAGTGTGTTTTACACATTCCATTATACAGTATGTTCTTTTGGGAAACAAGAGATGTGTTGCTTGTCACTTTTGACACATCCAGACTTATTGAAGAGTCCAAAATTTTGGTGTTTTTTTTTAATTTATTTTTACAAAATAGACATACATATGGTTGCAGCTTGTGCATAAAAACCACAATTGCCATATACTGTAATACAAAGACAAAGACATTGTTCTCCACTACCTGATACAATACAGACATTCTAAAACTGACCCCCCCATCCTCCAAGGCTAGCTATATGCATATGTATATACAACCTTTGTATACTTCTTCATTTTCACTTATTCTATGTTTACACTTCTGTCAAACCAATCCAGTTAGGTGCAGCTCAGTATGCAAATCCCACAACCGTATTTATCCATTCTTTCCTCTTTAAAAATGCAATGAATGGTTCCCAACCTTTTTTTAAAAAGAAACTGTCCTGTGCTTTATCTTTCATCAAGACAGACAACTTGTCCATTCCAGTCATTTCTATAACCCTTAATATATGTCATTAGATGGAATCTAGCTGCCAAAATCAGATTTTATATTGGGTTAAAATAAACTGCCCTGTGGAGCTGGTATAAAAAGTACTTGATTGTACTAGAAGCTGACAGAAAATATTCTGAGATAAAGAAAAGCTGTATGGATCTCCAAACTAACATCATAAACAACAAACAAAATCTGGGACTATCTGGTCTTTTTAGGGCACATCCAGACAAATTAATTACTAGTCAAAATAGCCAGTCAGGATTCCTTATTTTTTGCTTTAAAACAACAGTCTTGCACAGCTCCCGGCAGTGCTGGCTCCTCTTGGTTGCTTTTTCTACTCCAAATGTACATCTTTCTAGAATGTAGAGTGATGGGACCAAATGTGATATTGCATTGCTCTGTAATTCATACTTTGTCAGCATTGGGGGAATTGCTTCTTTAATACCATGGTTCTGCCCCTGGATGTAGTCATGGATAAGATAAATGAGGACTTTGCCTCCAATAAGAATTCTGCCTCCCCCAATGAAATTTTCCTTCTTTTTCCAAATTTATAGCATTTTAATCACTGAAAATTGTTCACACCCAGAACTCTGCTATTTGCTGTTTGTATTTCCATGTTGCACTTTTTCTCTGGATGTCTAAACACTATTTCTAAATGTTTTTAATATGCAAAGGGATTTTGTAGCATATTTGAGACTAACAGAGTGAAAGACATTTTGTTGACTTTGGGACTGTACACACAGCCCCTAAAGGGCAGCACGACACTGCCCCTTTTCTAGCTGGATCAGGCCCACGGTAACTGCATGCCGCAGCCCCAATCCAGCCTTTTAAGGAAGCAAAAGGGAGCTGTGATAGCCGCAGCACTGAGGCTTGAAGGTGCTCCTTGGCGCTGCATTGTATGGATGCAGCGCCAGCAGAGTGCCATGACACCGTTCGCTGTGTGGAGTGGCACATGACATCATGGCATCCTGAGGGGCGGAGCTGGGTCATACATCATGTGGATGTGACGCCCCAACTCTGCCCCCAGACTGGCCTTAATGGTCAGTCTGAAGAGTCTCTTGGTCTACTTCCTCAGGGGCATGGCTGATGTAGTCCAAGTCTATGAAAGCTTATGCTACGCTACAATAACGTCTTTTGCTCAGTCTCAAAGGTGCTATAAGATCCCTTTGTATACTTATATTCCAGAATAACATGGCTATGTCTCTGAATGCTTTTAAGTTACTGCAGTGCTAGAAATGTGAGAACTGAAAGAAAAATTCTTCAGGGGGATTAAAATTTTCATTTGGGAGAGGCAATGTCATTATACCATGTGCCTCCCCAAAACAACACCCTTGAATCTGTTCACCTCTCCTAACTCATACTGCCCGCTGAACCATGCTTTCCTCTCATCCTAGGAAAAGTGCCAACTGACACCTTGCAAAGTTCTCTCACACCAGACGGCCTGTCATCTCTGCTGCGGGTTCCACAGGGATGTGGAGAACAAACAATGATCCTGCTAGCCCCTGGAGTCTACGCAATGCACTACCTGGACCAGACAGAGCAGTGGCTGCACCTGAAACCAGAGAGCAAGGAAAAGGCACTAGAAAACCTCCGCACAGGTGTGTATCAGGTACACTGGGATGTATGTGGGAAGGAGATACACTGCAGCAGTATAAACGCATGCGGCCTCAAGTAACTTAAATTGGTTGAAAAGGATTGTGGCCAGTTTTGGGAAGCATCATTCTTTTAACTACAAGTTATAGATAAAGAATTCTGGGACTTGCAAACCCCCAAATATTTTTTTCCAAGTTCTGAATGGGCAAACACTTTTGTCTTTATTAGCTAACCGCTCCATTAAGCAAAACGTGTTGCTAGCACTGATTTTCTTGTTGTGCTTGTGATATTACAAATCCTGCTCAGCACCCACCCCTAAGTTCTAGTCTATAAGAAATAAATCATTTGCCAATGCAGTGAAAATAAAATGCTATTTTTGTTTGTGTTTCTATGCATTTATGTGGGGAAGCTATCCACAGCTTTCATCAAATTTTCAAGGAGGTCTATCACTCCTAAAAGTTTTAAGAAGCAGCTCTCTAGAGAAATTCTCACTTAACTGATGCATTGGTTTGGTGAGCTGCGGTACATTTATTTTTTTGGCCGTAGCATCTCTTTCTCTCCATAGTGAGAAAATCTTGATACAATGAATTTGTAGACAAGCCGCAAAAAATGATGATTATGCTGGGCTCTCTTTCATATTTTTGTGTTTATTTTGCATCATAGGCTACGAGCGAATCCTCACCTTCCGTAAGGAGGATGGTTCTTATGGAGCTTGGCTGTCTCGTCCCAGCAGTACCTGGTAAGATCCAGCACTTCAAATGAAGTCTTTCTGAGAGTAACAGGAGATCATTTGCATGCAAATTTTGGGGCACCAATCCTAACCCTAACCCCTAACCCCTTCCTTCTTATTTTGAGTCTCCTGCTGAGGGTGGGGAACAATTTTGGCCCCAGGTCTTGAAGGTATGTTTTCAGTGACCAGGAATTGACAGAGGCCCTTTCACAGTAAACAGTTATACCACCATAATTCTTCTTTAACTGTCATGGCTGCATCCCATGAAATCCTGGGGTTTGTAGTTTGGCAAGCCACTAAGAAAACAAAAATAATGACCACAGAAGAAATACATAAATTCAATCTAGACAATGAGGAAATCGAAACAGTTAAAGAATTCCCATACCTAGGATCAAAAATTGACCAGAATGGTGACTGTAGTCAAGAAATAGGAAGACTAGAAATGGGCTATGAAAGAACTAGAAAAGATCTTGAAGAGTAAAGATAAGCAAAGATAAGTTAGAATTGTCGAGGCCATTGGATTCCCAGTCACCATGTACGGATGTGAGAGCTGGACAGTAAAGGAAGCAGACAGAAAGAAAGTCAACTCTTTGGAGAAGAGTGCTGAGGATACTGTGGACAGGCAATAAGTCAAACAAGTGGGTCTTTGAACAGATCAGACCAAAGCTTTCCTTGGAAGCCAAGATGATCAAGCCAAGGCTATCATACTTTGACCACATAATAAGGAGGCACAAATCACTGGAAAAGACAATAGTGCTAGGAAAAGTAGAGGGTAGAAGAAAGAGGGAAAGACTGCATGTCAGATGAATGGACTCAATTGGGAGAGGGGGGTGTCAGAGGTATACCATTGCAGGACCTAAACAGAGCAGTGGAAGATAGGAAGTATTGGCGATATCTCATCCACAAGGTCACCATGAGCTGGAAAAGACTCAAGGGCAGCTAACAACAACAAAAGCCACTATAGCACTCAGGCTGGCTGAGAATTCTTAAATAGCCCTTTCTAAACCGCAAATCCCAGGATTCCATAATATGGTTGTCTTGACAGTTCAAGTGGAGCCGTAGAACTATAACTGTGTATTGTGCAAGGGCCCATGATATCACTTTGGCTTTCATTCTTGGCAGCATTTTTGGCTTATGTAAAAAAGGGGTTTCAGGTTTGGGAGGGTGAGTGAATCTAACAAAAACACTGTGTTTGGGGGCAATTTTGTGCTATTCTTGATTATTTTCAGGCCAAACAAAATCACCTTTAAAAAAGAATTGATCTAGGGTCTGTGGTAGTGGTCATGGGGAGGACTGCATGAAACCCATAGGCTGCACTTTCCTCACCTCTGGCTGAAATGAAGAGTTGTGACAAAGCCTCTGTTCTTATCAGACTCCTTGAGCAACCCTCCCTGATCACTCCCCTCATCCTTTCCTATTCTTGCTCATTTTAGGCTGACAGCCTTGGTGCTGAAAGTTTTATCACTGAGCCGTGAGTACCAGGATATAGATGAAGAGAAGCTCCGTGAAACAGCACAGTGGTTAGTGAGAAGACAAGAGTCTGATGGCTCTTTTCGAGATCCCAATCCTGTCTATCACCGGGAGATGCAGGTGAGCCCTTGTAGTCCAAATAATTATGTATCTGCACTTGTTTTTTCTTTGGCGACCTTGGAAAGTTGCTTTTAAAAAGTAATTTGTCAGAAAGCCCAGTGACTAGTTACATTGCTAATGATTTTGAGGCTTTATTTTTACTTTTTTCTGGAGGGGGAGCCTTAAATTTGACACCATACTATTAGTGGAAAACATCATGGATCTAGAACAATTACTAAGGAAGGTCAATGAAGAAAGTGCAAGGGCAGGTTTATTGCCAAACATAAAGAAACAAAAAAAGTGACCATGGAGGATCTACCTACTTTCAACCTAGACAATGAGGAAATTGAAATAGTTAGAGATTTCCTGTCTCTTGGATCAACCATTGATCTAAAAGGAGACTGCAGTCAAGAGATAAGAAGAAGACTAAGAATGGGGAAGGCAGGTATGAAAGAACTAGAAAAAAATCCTAAAAGGTAAAGATATACAACTGAGCACTAAAGTTAGATGTTTCCAATCCATTGTATTCCCCATTGACATCAATGGCTATAAGAACTGGACAGTGAAGAAAGCAGATAACAAGAAAATCAGCTCTTTGGAGCTGTGGTGCTGGAGAATAGTGCTGAGAATACTGTGGATGGCCAAAAGGACAAACAAATGGGTCCTTGAACAGATCAAGCCTGGACTCTCCCTGGAAGCCAGGATGATTAAATTGGGGCTGTCATACCTTGGCCACATCGTGAGAAGGCATGAATCACTGGAAAAGACAATAACGCTAGGAAAGGTGAAGGGCAGTAGAAAGAGAGGAAGACCACACACCAGATGGATAGACTCAATCAGGAATCTCATGACAATTCCCTCTTTCGTTGGCGGAATCCCTTGAGTGTCAGTATACCCTATTTCATTGAGAATGTGAATATTAATTACAGAAAACCACTGTTGCTTTTGAACAGACCTGGATCAGAACTCTACAGAGGATCATATTTTAAATCTTTTGTCCTCTAGCAGAGTTAGACTTATACATTTTCCAAGTCCCTATCATGTTAAATGTCTCTAGTAAGACCTGTTTATATATGAATGACCAAAGCTTCTCAAGCTCTGTCAGCCGATGTATATTCTTAGGGACTTTGCTTAGTCTGTGGACAAAGGATAATATTTACAATTCAAAGTGGAAAATTTTGGAAGAACTAAGCATCAATAGCTTGTCATCTAAGCTCTGGAACGTGCCCCTATCTATGCACTTGACTATATACCTATCTTTAAAATAATGTATTATGTTCTTTTTTATTTGAAAAGGAAACTTTAAAATGTGCAAATGAATGAATATTCTTCACATTTCTACGTTGTACCACTTCAAAGCAACAAATTACAAGTGATGTTACTTCTAATCTTTGCACAGAGACTCCACACCCTCCAATTGTCCCAACTTGGCAGGGATAATTTATCCTCTATCATCCTACTTTATCAGTTGCTTTTAACATGTCCCAGTTTCTCTCTCCTCCTTCCATTTTACCCCTTTGTTCGCAAATCACTCCAATTGCTATAAGCTCTGTTCAGTAAGGAGAGAGAGGACACAATCTTTCCATTCCCTATAGACTCAGACAAGCTGCCACAACCTCTCTTAGCTTGTCTGTTCTTCATTATTAATAACATTTGCCATCTTAACTGCACTCTGATGTTGCTTGGCCACATGTGTTCCAGTTTTTATCTGTAAAACATTGGAGAGTATGGTACTCCTACCTGCTTCCTGGTCACTGAATCCAGGGGAGAAGAACTAATTTACAGGTCCTTGTCTTTAGCTTTCATGTCTTTCTTCCCCAGGGTGGTGTTGGCGGCCTTCATGGGGGAGTCTCTCTTACAGCATTCATCACCATTGCACTTAAGCAGGCCTTGGCTATGTATGAAAGAAAAACTGAGCCTGACCCAGACCAGCAAAGGATGGAACATCTGAGCCAAATGGTATGAATGAAGAATGTTGGATGTAAATACAATCATCCTGCCACATTCATAGTGGCATCACTACGAGGTGTGGGGAGTGTGGACTGCACCGGGTGACACTTAAAAGAGGGGTAACACCCATTTTCACCCTCCTCCCCCTTGCCAGCTGCTCCATCCTGTGCTTCCTCTCCAGGAAAAAAGCCTGGGATAGAGGAGGGAGGAGAGTGTGTGACTGTGCATGCTTGCAGGCTGCTCCATCCCGCACCTTTTCCCTGGAGAGAAAGCCCAGGATGGAGCAGCAGCCAAGGGCATGCAGGTGATCCTTTTCCTCCTCCAGCCATGGGCTTTCTCTCTGGAGAGGAAGCCTGGGATGGAATGTGTGCAGCTGCTCTGCCGCTCTGGCCCTCGAGGAGGAGGTGTGCATGCTGCAGTGAAGCCTGGAGGGCCAGCATACGGCTGCCATGTACCCCCCTCCAGCATACTGCCAGTCCCCTCCAGCAGCTCCTCTCTGCACCGGGTGGCACCCAGCAGGGATGCCACTAATTGGGAGTAAATTCAACTCAAACAACTTGCTTTAAAAGTATAACATCTTAACTATGTTTTGCTATGTACAATATACAGCGTGCCTGAACCATACGCAGGTGCGCCATACACGGCTTTAATTTGATGTGGAAGGTTAAGCCGCAGGAGGTATAATGACACGTGCGCCCATGGCACACGCATCGCACTGCACCACATGCGGGAGCGCTTCCCCATTAAAACAAAAGGGGGTTGAGCATACACATTTTTCCTCATATGCTGGGGGGTCCAGAACAGATCCCTTGCATATGGGGAGGACCCACTGTACACTCAGGTATAAGTCCATCTCATGCATAAATCAAGGGCAGGTTTGGGGACCAAATTTATGGATTTTGATATGACCCATGGATAAGTCAAGGGTAAAACTTAGAGGCGTGTAAATAACGATGGAAAGGACGAAGCAAAGAAAAACAATGTCAAGGGACTTATAAAATTCCAGTGGCCACCCTGTTTGTGTTTACCCTAAAAGCTGAATGGATGAAAAAATGGCAGGGGACGGGGGTGTCAGTGCTTGCAGGACAGATTACACTCTTGCTTTCATCTCTGGATGTTGTGTGTGTGTGTTAAAGTATAGCACTTATGCTGATTCATGGATAAGTTAACTTAGGTTTTTGGGGTCAACGTTTTGAACTAAATTTCTAGACTTACAATAATCCTGCTTATTATATTAATGTTGTGAACCATTATTTTATATATTAGAAAGTTTGATTAACTATGTTTTAAAGATTGCTGACATTATTTAATGCTTTCTAACATATATTATACAGTATTTTTTTATTTAGTCCTATATTGGTGTAGTCCTATATTCCTATATAATCCTCAATATAATCCTCAGAGCTTTATTGAAAGCCTAATAATTTTGGATTATTAATGTTAGAAAGCATTAAAACGTGATTGATCAGACTTTCTAATACATAAAATAACATTAATATAATAAGCAAGATTCATTTTCCCCATTAAAGCATTAATGCAAAAAAAGAAAAAAGAAAAAGAAAGAAAAGAAATTTGGTTTAAACAAACAAACAAACAAACCGGTTTAAACTCCCCAAAAACAGATTTGATGTTTTGATTTTTTTTAATTAAACAAAAACATTTCCCCCAAACCTGCCAAAAGTGATTGTTTTGTTTATTTCACCCCCATGACTACCCAAAATCTTACCCACCCATCTCCTGAAAATAGGCAAAAACCAAAAGAAGAAGTGATATCACAGCCCTTCTTGAGCATTGGAAGTTTATCAGTGAGACCCACCATGGCAACCTGGGGGCATAAGTTGCCCCTTGCCCTGGCATTATTGCCCACCCAATTGTAAGGGAAGATGAAAGAGGAATTGTGGTGGCTTCATCGGCAAACAGAAGGGTGAAAAAGAAGTGGCTTTCAGTCTCTCTAATCAGCTCTTCTTCTTCTTCTTCTTCTTCTTGTCCCAGAGAACCAGCCTGGCTCAGGCCACCTCCTTCCTTGCCAAGTCACTGAATGATCAATCGCTGGGCCCTTACCCAATTGCCATTTCCAGCTATGCCCTCGCGCTTGCTTCTGATGACCAGTCGGCCGTTGCTGCTGCAGACGTCTACCTGAAAGGACTTGCTAGCGAGGATCAAAGTACTCCATCCTAATTTAACACTGTTTAAAATGTCTGCTTCTGGGGATGCAAATCTGAAAGATCTCTTTCTTACTGTCCTGATATAAGGCCAAGGGTTGATATGTTCATTTCCTACATGGGGAATTGACTAGATCTGCATATGTGGGACAATGAGGTGCTATAAAAGTTTTATCACAGAGAAGATTATCAGATGGGAGCAAACTCCCATCCTTAAAGCATGCTAATAGCGCAATTGGGGGAAAGATAATCACACCCCTGTGCGCTTAGCCTATCCTTCTGCCGTCCGGAAAGAGTAATGGATAAATCTGAATAAATCTTGCCAAGAAAACCCAATATTAGGTTTGCCTTAGGGTTGCTATAAATCAGGAATGACTTGAAGGCACACAACAGCAACAACAGATGATAGACAGACAGTTACTTTATGTTTTTTAGTTCGTGTTTTATCTGCAGCATCTCTCCATTTCTATCATACTGCTTCTGTTTTGAAATGTTTACTGTATTGTTTTATTGATTTTAACTGCTGTTAGCTGCCCTGAGCAGTGTGTAAACCCCAGAGGAGTAGGATATCATTTTAAAAATATATCTATATAAAAATACAACAAACAGAGTGTACATGTGTGTATGAGATTCTGACCACAATTCTCCTGAATCACATCTGCTTCAGCTCTACATACAGTATTTGTTTTTTCTCTTGCCATTTGTGTCTCCTTCAGACAAAACTGTGATGTTTTGGGCAGTGGAAGAAAAGGACCGACTGCAAGGAGAGAGAGCTGAAACTTTTCAGCGGGTCCCACCGGCTTCAGCTATTGCAGTGGAAGCCACAAGCTATGCCCTTCTCTACCTGGTGAAACAAAAGGATGTTGAAAGGGCCAGCAAGGTGGCTCGGTGGCTGACGGAGCAGAGGAATTACGGCGGAGGGTTTAGATCAACCCAGGTATCCTCGGATATAACATCAGATTTCCCTTTAGAAAAGAAGCAGTTAACAAGTGAAAATCCAAGAGCCAGCATGGCCTAGTGGTTTCAGCATTGAGCTAAGACACTCGATACCAAGGTTCAAATCATCACTCATTCCTGGAAACCTACTAGGTGACCTTGGGCAAGTTACACATTCTCAGCCTCAGAGGAAAGCAAAGGCTCTGAACAAATTTTGCCAAGAAAACCCCGATATGGTCATGTTAGGGTTGCCATAAGTGAGAAACAACTTGAAGGCATACACAACAACAACAAAAACAACAACAACATTGAGAAAGTACCTGGACAGAGGAGCTGAGTAGAATATTAGAAATGAGAACCAGGATCCTTGAGGTGACTTACGGTATCCTTGTGTAACCAGGAGATATGCCTGCATAAAGGAGCATAAAACTCATAAAGCAGCATTCTCTGGAGTTGTTTGGGCATCTGGCCTGTCATGATATGTTTATCGAAGTCAAACTGATGGATTCTATAACAGTTTAGCATTCTAGAGCAGTGGTGATCACATTTGCAAGTGGTGAGATGAGAATGGAAAAGGAGACTAGCTTCTGGCAGGAATGTTTAAGGTTGTCCCACTGTGAGAATGGAATGGCAACAAGAGTGTAAAGGGGAGGTGTGAGAATGAAAGCAGAAAAACTGTTTACTAATTGGGAACAAATGAAAAATAATCCTGCCATGATTCTGAAATTCTGCATGGTTCAATTAGTCCAAGTAAATGGTTGTGACAATGAACGTCACTGGAGTGGATCTATACTTTCTTAATAAAGGTTTCTGAGTTTTTACTACTCAGCCCAAGTTTTTGAACTCCTGCTGGACTTGACAAGTGTAAAGGAGCTATCCTATAGCTCCTTGAGCAATGATTTCACCAAGCCTTGGACTTCACATTTCACCAAGGTTGTCACAAGGATGCTTCCCTTTTGTCCCTAGACAAAGACCCTTTATTTACATAGGCTTTCTGCAATTAAGTGCTTGTTGCAGAGGTGCCATTTAACAGTGGAAGGCTTTTTATAGAATCATGGAATCAATAGAGCTGGAAGAGACCACAAGGGCCATCCAGTCCAACCCCCCTGCTATGCAGGGATTCTCAATCAAAGCATACCTGACAGATGGCCATCCAGCCTCTGCTTAAATACCTCCAAAGAAGGAGACTCCATTACACTCCAAGAGAATGTGTTCCACTGTCAAACAGCTCTTACTGTCAGGAAGTTCCTCCTAATGTTGAAGTGAAATCTCTTTTCCTGGAGCTTGCCCAGTTCCCTAAATCAACCCTTATAGGACATGGTTTCCAGACTCTTCACCATCTTAGTTGCCCTCCTTTGTCCTTTTTGAATTGTGGTGCCCAGAATATTTTCATGCTTTTTGACTGTTTTAAATTACCGTGAGCCTTTGGTATCCACTGGGTTTTGGTTCCAGGACCCACCCACCCCCACCATGGATACTAAAATCTATGGATGCTCAAGTGTCATTAAATTCAGTGGTGTAGTAAAATGGTGTCCCTTACATAAAAAGGCAAAGTCAAGATTTGCTTTTTGGAATTCATATATATTTTAAAATATTTTTAAACCATGGAGGAGAACCTTTTCCATGGGGAGGCATTAAAGAAATATGATAGTCCTAAGGACTGGAGCACAGCTTTGGTTCAGCTTCTGGCCTCTTAAGATGCATGTGCCATTTAAACAGCATACCTCCAAGGTGATCCAAAGCAGCTTTATTTTGGCCTGTCTGTTCGGGCCCTCAGTCTCTCAAAAGATTTTCTACTGCCCTGTTGGGTCCTTCATCTTTCTTCTCTATCAACGTTCCATAACCAAGATGGTGAGATAAATATTTCTTCTTAACCTGAACTATTCACTAGCTAGATTAGGATATAGTTTCAGGTACATATAGATTAAAGCCATTAGTAAACTTTTGTTTGCACTTCAAGCTACTTGTGTTGTTTTTGAGTCAGTCTCAGTTCTTAGAGAAGTATAGTTCGACAAGACATGTCTTCTGCTACTCTGCTGATTTAAAGCTAGACGCTAATAGGCTTGGTTTTGATATTTAAGTATTTTTTTTGTTTGCTACCCAAAGGCTGAAGCCTTAGGAAACTCAAATTGCCCTACAATACAGAAGGGGGGGTTTCTCAACTAAAAATCTCAAAAGACCATTAAAAAAAACATAGGCTGCATCTGCACTACAGGATTAATGCAATTTGACATTACTTTAACTGGCATGGCTCCATGCTATGAAATTTTGGGTTTGTAGTTTTGTAAGATGTTTAGTCTTCTCTGTCAGAGTAATCTGGTGTCAAACAAACTACATATTACACAAATCTTCACAGCAAATATTAGGTATCCAAATTCCATTAAATCCTAAGTTGTTTCTTCTAAATATCACCTCTGTTTTGGACCCTAAAGACGAATCTCAAAATTGGCGGCTAGTTTTATATCTGGTTACTGCCGCCAGAATTGAAATAGCGAGATTATGGAAATCCGCAGGTATACCCTCATGGGATAGCTGGATGATGAGAGTCAATGAATACAGAGAAATCGATGTTATATCCTGTAAAGTCCAAAACCGGAGCAATGAAAAGAGGAAAGAGGATTGGAAGAAAGTACTGATACAGTGGGAAAAAGAATGGAAGTTAAACATTGCCCTGATAGAGCTATAAATTACCCATTATAGGCATTAAGAGCAGAGAAATGGGGGCTTAATCAAAGGGGCTAGGAATAAATGTTTTATCCTTACAAATTATCATCTTTTCTTTACCTTCCTCCTCTAGATCAGTATGACTCCGGAGTATGGATACTTATTTTGTACTCACTGTTATCACTTTGGGTCTTCGGACAAAATTGCAGCGATGTCCTCAATCTAGTTAGTTTTAATTAGTTATATTAACTTAATAATTTCAAAGGCTTTAGCAGCTTCTTCAGATGGAGTATGGAGTAAATGTATCGTGATATGGAATTATTGTATATTTTGATATTGTATTCTTGAATTGAATGTTACTTTAAAGTTTATTAACGATCTTTGGACATCGCAACGGGTAATTAGGGTGTTTAGTAAACCTAAATTGGTCGATATAAGGCCACCGAAAGACTTTCATGGAAGACGAGCCGGGATCGGAAGAAGATATGTATTAATTTACGGTATAATCATGCTAAATACATTTCTTGTATGTTTTATTTATTAGAAATTTCAATAAAGACTAATTAAAAAAAAACTACATATTACAGGATTCTATAGGATGGAGCCGTGACACTTAAAATGGTGCATTAATTTTGCAGTATGGCAAGAGCCACAGACAATTTTATTTGTTTGTTTATTGCCATTTTCTGTCTTCTGTAAGCCACCTTGAGCCCAGGCTTGGGAAGAAGGTGTGATATAAATGAAATGACAGATGAATGGGGTCTGGCTATGGGGAACTGCTGTGATAAACATCCAGACTTGAGATCTTACCACTAAACAGCAGAACAGTCCCTCTTATGTGACTGTGGGAAGGAGGCAAGTGCAACCTATGTACCCCCTCAGAATGTTGTTGTTGTTGTTGTTGTTGTGTTCTTTCAAGTCATTTCCAACGTATGGTGATCCCAAGGCAAACCAATATCAGGGCTTCTTAGCAAGTTTCTTTAGAGGGGGTTTGCCATTGCCATCCTTTGAGGCTGAGAGTGTGTGACTTGCCCAAAGTTAACTCAATGGACTTCCATGGCTGAGCTGGGATTCGAACCCTAGTCTGCAGAGTCATAGCACAATGCCTAGACCACTACACCACGCTGGAATGTCTAATTTCAATACCATCTTCCATTTTCAGGATACTGTAGTGGCACTAGAAGCTTTGTCACGTTATTGGATCAGCACTTTCAATGATGAAGAGAACGAATTGAAGGTGACCCTCACCATCCCTGGTAAAAGCTTGCCAGTATTATTTTCATTTGGAAAGTCCAATGATCCAGTTCAGGAAGAACTACAGGTATATGCTTTTCAGATTATTTCTTACTTCTTCAATGGCTTTCCACCCATTCAGTGCTTTCAGTTGGTTAGCTGCTTTCCTCCGGCCCATGTTTGGATGAAATGATCCATGTTTGTGTGGATGTTTTATTGGAAATAGGGATTGGGTAGGAAGAAAATGGAATCTAGCAGCACCTTTAAGACTAACTGATTTATATTTTAACATGAACTTAGTAAGAGTGATATGAAAGCTTCAGGTCATTAAACATATTTATACAGTTGTGGTAGTACAGAAAGATAAAGAAAATTACTACAATGACCAATGCAGAGAAATAGAAGACAACAATAAAAAGGGAAGAACAAGAGGTCTATTTCACAAGATCCGGGAAATCATAGGAAAACTCAAAACAAAGACTGGGACGCTCTATATGGCAATAAAAATAGCATAATTCAAGACCAGGAGGAAATATAAAGATGTTCGATGCATTACAAAGAAGAATTATACAAAAGAGATGACAAAATGAAGGACACATGGAACAAAGAGCCACATGAAGATGAACCCCAAATTCTAAAAAGTGAGGTGGAAACTGAAATAAGAGAAATAGCAAAAAAACACCAAATCACCAGGAACAGATGATATTCCAATTGAACTGCTACAATCCACATTGACAGAGTCATCTCTAGTGCTAATCAACATGTATCAACAGATATGGAAAACAAAATGATGGCCAACAGATTAGAAGCAATCAATATACATCCCCATCCACAAAAAAGGAGACACAAGAGATGGCAGCAACTATAGGACCATAGCACTGATCTCCCATGTAAGCAAAATCATGCTCAAAATTCTGCAACATAGATTCCAGCCATACATGGAGAGAGAAATCCCAGATTTTCAGGAGGGATTCAGGAAAGGAAGAGGCACCAGGGACCACATTTCAAACTTACAATGGCTAATGGAGAGTACCAGGTAATTCCATAAGAAAATCAGCATGTGCTTTATAGACTATATAGCAAAGCCTTTGACTGCATAGATCATGAAAGGCTATGGAATTCCCTTAAAGACATGGGAGAGGCAAAACATCTGATAGTCCTGATGAGGAATCTATGCTCAGGAAAGAGGCCACTGTCAGAACAGAACACAGAGAAACAGAATGGTTCCCAATTGGCAAAGGGGTCAGGCAAGGCTGCATCCTTTCACCCTCTCTGTTCAACTTGTATGCAGAACATATTGTAAGAAAGTAATTTGTTCCTGTTGTTGCTTTCAAATATAATCAAACTATAATTATTAGATATTGCTTATTGGAGTGTACAAAAAGTAACACACCACATTACATGTTGCTCTGCTTGTTGCTTTTTCATTATACAGTGTTATCTGCACTTATGGAACTTGGATTCACTGACATAATCGTTGAATATTTCCTGCCCATAAAAAAGACTTAAAATGCCTTTTAAAAGCAATTTCCAGCTAATCAGATAACATTACTCATTTCACCAGTAAAGTAACATCTTTCCTTTTCATTTGCCTTTGTTATACTCTTAGTATGCCTAAATATAACTTGTTACTTGTAACTGTGTTGCTTGTAACTTGTTACTTCCAAGTTCTAAACAGCATAAGCATCAAATCTCTGCTTTTCTGAGGATCTTTCCCAAGACCAAAAACAGGCAACATACAGAATGACAGTTAAACACTAAGACTGTGGAACAGTACCACCTGGAGGTGTTGCTTTTATCATCATTAAGATTCCCCCAAAGAATTTATTCAAGCCATGTATAGCTGAATCTGTGGATAAAGAAACCATGGATACGGAGGGCCAACTGTGCATTGTTCTCAACCTTATAAATAAATAGCACAGGCAGCCTCCCCCAACCAGGTGTCATCCAAATGTATTGTACTACAACTCCCATCATTCTCACCCAGCACGGTCAAATGATATATTTCAACACATCTGGTTGTGCCAAGTGAGAGGAGACTGGCACAGGAGGTGCCCTACAGAAGAGGGAGTGGGTCTTCTTTATTTCCTTCCTTGTTTCTAAAACCAGCCAGTCACTTGCATCTCAATCTCCACTTAGCAGTTCCTCTCCCAGCCTAGTGCCCACCAGATGTTTTTGACCTACAAATCTCATCAGCTTCAGCTAAATAACCAGCATGAAGTCAAACACATCTGAAAAGTGTAAGGAAAAGCTGGCATATATGATACTAAAATATTAGTTAGATGGGTCAGTCGCTCACTTGCTTCTTTGTTTCGTCTCTTCCTTCCATTAGTTTTCCTTGGGAACCAACATCCTTGTAAAGGTGGAAGGAAAAGGGAAAGGGACTTTGACTGTGAGTATCTTCATTCTGTTTTTAGTTATTGCCACTCCCCTTTGTGTATTTGTATAAACTCAGAGTGGTGCAATGTGTTTCCTCCACTTTTATCTTCCCAACAGTTGGGTAAGGCAGGGATAAGCAAAGGTAGCCTGAATAATCCATATAGCTCATAAAGTCATTTTTGCTGCACCTCCTGCTGTCTCAATGTGCATCTACACTGTAGAAATAATGGAGTTTGGCTTCACTTTAAGTGCTGTAGCTCAATCCTATGGAATTCTGGCATTTGTAGTTTTACAAGATCTTAGCCTTCTCTGCCAAAGAGTGCTGGTGATGCCTCACAAAACTACAAATCCCAAGATTCTGTAGGCTGGAGGCATGGTAGTTAAAAGTGGTATCAAACTACATTATGTCTACAGTGGAGATGCACTCTGACTGTGAATAAGCCAGGACTGTTTATTTGGACACAGAAAAATATAACTTTACATGCCTTGAGTGGACCATATATAGTTCTGTTCTTCAACAGAAGAGAGCAGCCAAGGACCCAGAAGTAATAATTAGGGTTGTCTCTGGTTTCCTCCTCAGTTATCATGCTGGTTGTATGGAGTCCAAGAGTAGGAGTCTTAATAAGTAACTTTTCCAAACTCTGACACCAAACAGTACTCTGGATCTTCTATTTTCTGTTCCATGCAGGTCCTCAAGCAATTTAACATCTTAAATATGCAGAACACTTCATGCCAAACCCTCGGGTTAGAAGTGACCTTGAGTGGGTCTGTTCGACGTGAACGTAAGTCAAAGTGGGGCTAGATATCTCTTTGAAATTTAGTATCATCCCTCCATACAATGTGGCTGGAGACTGTAGGGATTGTAATTCAATACTTCTTGACTATACCAAGTTGGGAAAGGCTGTACTAAAATCATGGTTTAGTGCATGAGCCTCAGTTGCTCACTTCTTCCTACCTTCTCCTCCTTCAAGCTTCCATTCCCCCATCCCCAACCATGGTTTGTTGTTTTGTTGAACTGTGTTTGATATTGACTACAGTTAATAAAGATCATGGATGAGTTACATAATTTCAAGGCAGACAATGAGGAAAATGAAATAGTTAAAGATTTTCCATTGTTGTTGTAAACTGCCCTGAAGTTGACTTCAACTAATGGCGACCCTGTGGATGAGACATCTTCAAGCCCCTCTGTCCTTAACCTCTTTGCTCAGGTCCTGTAGGCCCAGACCTGTGTCTTCCCTGATCAAGTCTAACCATCTGGTTTATGATCTTCCCCTCTTTCTACTGCCTTCCACCATTCCTAGCATCAGTGTCTTTTCTAATGATTGTTTTTAATTATGAAGCGGCCAAAGTATGACAGCCTCAATGTAGTCATCCTGGCTTCCAAGAATAGTGTGGGCTTGATCTGTTCCAGGACCCATATGTTTGTCTTCTTGGCTGCCCACAGTATCCTCAGCGCTCTTCTCCAGCACCACATTTCAGATGAATTGATTTTCTTTCTCTCTGCTTTTTTCACTGTCCAGCTCTCACATCTGTACTTGGTAGTAGGGAATACATGGCTTGGATGATCCCCACTTTAGATTAGAAAGGGGATTGTAATCAAGAAATCAGAAGACTGGGAAGGGTGTCTTTGAAAGAAATGGACAAGAACCTGAAGTGCAAAGATATACAACTGAACACTAGAGTTAGGACTGTCCATACCATCGTGTTTCCCATCACTATGTATGGATATGAGAGCTGGATGGTGAGGAAAAAAAATAAACATGTTTCAGATGTGGTGCTGGAGAAGAGTTTTGCATCTAGCGTGTATGGCCAAGAAGACAAACAAATGAGTCTTACCATAGATCAACCAGTAGTATCTAATCCTGAGAACTGGGGTACTGATGGGACGGGTGGAGGAAGAAGAAATGGGCCCTGCCAGAGACCATGATCTAGTGATCTTGTCTGCTCTCCTCTTCCTCTGCCTCCCTCAGAGGTGGCTGCCCTCCAGGAAAGAAAAAGTTTGGTAAAGTGGAGAAGGAGGAGAAAGAAGTAGATGGGATCAGGGCCTCCAAGTCTTACGCACACCCTTGAGCAACTCTCACACCCACCCTTAGGGTTTCACCCCACCTTTTGAGAACCACTGCTTTAAAAGGAAACTGGATAAATTAATGGTAGAATTCAAAAATAGAAACAGGTTAGTATGTAGAAACAGTATGTAGAGAGATCTTGTAGTACCTTTAAGACTAACTACAGAAAGTAGATTGCAGCATGAGCTTTCGTAGAGTTAAGTCTATGAAAGCTCATGCTGCCAATTTATCTCTCTAGATAAATTGATGGAGGTTAAGGTACATTAGATTGAGGCCATCAATAGCTACTAGTCAAGATGGCTCCATTATCAGATGTGATATAGCAATAGCAATAGCAAGTACATTTCTATGCTGCTTATCAGTGCACTTAAATACTCCCCATACGGTTTACAAAGTGTAAGCTAATTGCCCCCAACAATCTGGGTACTCATTTTTGCAACCTCAGAAGGATGCAAGCCTGAATCAAGCTTGAGCCCTTTTGCTGGTATTGAACTTGCAACCTTGTGGTTTTGAATGAGTGGCTGCAGTACAGGCATTTAACCACTGTGCCACCTGCATATGAATTCCTGGGTGAATATGTGATGGAGAGTGGTGAAGCCACCATGTCTGCTGTTGAGTTTCCAATAGGTGTTCGATGAACAAAATGTTGCCTTTGGCCTAATCCAATATGGTTCCACTCATGTCCTTAACAGCTGATGCATATGAATACTACTATGAAGATGAAGATGAGGCGGGAACTGCTGAGCAGCCATTGCCTGCTGACCAACCATTATCATCCATTGAGTTGTTTGATGCCCGCCGCCGACGCAGGAGGGAAGCCAAAGAACCTGGACAGCCACAACGAGATGTCACCTACAACGTCTGCTTTTGGTAAGATAGAGCATTACTCTATTTTCAGGGTAAAAACTTGCTAACTGGGGTAATTTCATGACAGTGGTGGCTGATGCCTTCCATGTCAATGAGAAGAAGAATCTGTTCTGGTTTTTAGTTTGAATTTTTAAGAGCCATCTGAGATGCTGAACTTGTTTGGTGACTAGGACTTAGTCATTTGGACAACTTCTGTAATGTTTTTGAGTAAACCAAGGGCAGATTTACCATTCACTGACATGGAAGGTATTGCATCATGAGTAAGACCTCCTCTAATATCTTCTTACAATCAGGGCTGGAGGTGCAATTGTGGTGGGATGGGAACCAAATTTTTGTCCCTACGACCTTTTGGGTGCAGCACAGACTGCTCAAAATGCCAAATAAAGAGCAAAATAAAACTGGAAATAGCCCAAAAAAATATTTCCAGGATTGAAAAATTGGTGTTTTTAAGATGTAAACAGGCTTGTCCTCCACAGCTGTTCTTCTTGAGTCTGCCATCCTGTACCTCATCCCCTGAACTTTACTATCCTGAAGGGTAGCGGAAGACTAGTGTCCATTTCATACTACACAATTACAACATTTTTGTACACTTTAACTGTTATGACTGTGCTAGCATCAGAATTTTGGAATTAGACAAGTGAGACTACGATCCTTATCTCATTACAAAAGTAAGATGAGAGGCAGCGAGATAGAGGCAGCTTTCTGTTTACCTCTTTGCATGTTCTTGAAGCACTTCCATTCTATTCCTGACAGAGATTATCATAAAAGTGTGCCTTTTATCCAGCTGGAAAAATCAGTTTAGCAAAAGCCACACTTTTATGACCGTCTCCCTCTGGAAAGACACTGGAAGTATTACAACATCATACAACAAGGTCATCAGAAAGCCACTTCTATCTTGCTGTATCTTGTCTTACTCTTGTAATGCAATAAGACTCTAGGATTCAAGTCCCACTCAGCCACAAAACTTATTGGGTCATTTGAGATCCATCACTCTTTCTCAGAATGGCTTATCTTGTTGTGAGCATTTAAAAAAGGGGGGGGGCATATGTATACTTCCCAGAGTTTTTCAGAGTGGGATTCAAACAGTACAATAAGATTGGGCAGAAGAAAGATAATTATGAAAATCTATAATCTTTCATGTGAAATATAAAATATGGTTTTCTCAAGATGTTTGCAGTCTGAAGCAAAGGACAAAACAATTCCCCTGCCCTTTTCAGTCCCATGTTAACTGCACTGGTAATTAATATGTAGTTTGCATCCAAGTATCTGTCACCTGGCATTGCCACCTCACTGTGCCTAATGGCAGGGCTGGTGACGCTAACTAAATGCACTGTACTGACTCTGAAAAAGAGCAGAAAATCCTTTCCATCAATTCTCATTACTAATGTGCTACTGCTTGTTCTCTTCCTCCTCACCCTGCTGTTCCTTCCATTGTAGGAGACAACCAGGGGCACATGTCACTGGCATGGTCATCATTGACATCACCCTGCTTAGTGGCTTTCAACCTGATGAGGGTGACCTTCACCAGGTAACTATTTTGGGGGAAAGGTGGAAGTACTGTGAGATTTTTCTAAAAGGTAAGAGAGCCAGCACAGCGCAGTGGTTTGAGTGTTGGACTACAACCTTAGAGACCAGGGTTTGATAATATTTCAATATTTCAATGCAAAAATATTACTTCCTGCACAGAAAATGCTGTTTTCTATGTAAATCAAGCATGTGTACACTAAATAAATCCCGAATTACAGCATTTTCTACACAGAAGGCAATATTTGTTCCACAGGAATAAATATTTCTGGATTGAAACATTATTTTCCATGCAGAAAAGTCTGTTTCCTGAACAAAAAATGCTGATTTCTGTGCAAAATTACCATCTGGGATTTTTATTTTGTTTTTGTTTTGCATAAGACCCGAATTGTGAATAGCCCTCAGAAACTGCCTGGTTTTCAAACACTTTCTTGCAGCGGGAAGAAAATTGCTGAATTACTTGTTGCTACCTTGTAGAAAGTGTGGTATAGTTAGGGTTGCCATTTGTCAGGACCTCCAAACCGGGACAAATGTAGGACAAATTTTCAAATGTAGGACACTTTTTTTTGTGACAAACTACCAAATGCAAATTTTGCACAGAATAAGTCCCCAACTTCAGAGACAGCCCAAGAGTCTTCTCGTCGTAGTTTTTCTAAGCATCGTCAAGATGTTTCCCTACCCAATTTATTTTAGGGAAAAACTAAAGGCCGCGTTCCCACTATGATTTAAGGCGAATTGCTGATCGGGTTATACGAAAGCCATTCACATTTGAAACCGTTTCTGATCCTACTGTGATTGGTTTCGGTCGCTATGAAGCGAGGGAATGCGAAAAAAATCACTCTTTCCTGACACTTGTTCTTTGGTGGTTCTTTTGGGGGGGAAATCAATTCTGAAGCACGTTCAACGGGTGAGAATGATGGGTCTGAATCACTTCATTTCGAAGGGGAGGGATTAATGGCAGAAGGGTGTTTACTATTCCTCCTCAATTTTTGGTAGATTCATTCCCCTCCGCCCCAGCGCTGCCTTTGTGCTTGTGGTGTGACCTATAGGCACATTATTTTTTAAAAAAAGATAGAAGATTAAATTCATTGATTTTGCAACCACTTGCAGTTACTTAGGTGGCAAGCCAGGCAATCGGCAGCTCAGTGAGGCAAGTAGTTGCAAAACCAATGAATCGAATCTTCTATCAATTTAAAAAAAAAATAGTTCCTAAGCCAGGCTGCCGCTTACATCACTGATAACATGCAGATGATTGACATGCATTTTGAAGTGGCGCAAACAAGTGGGGGCAACAATCGTGCCAAAAAAAGATACGATTACAAAGGGATAATGAAAAGATCTGCTTTCATAGTGGGAACGTCAGACCTTTTGGAAGCGATTCACTGACACAGAACGAAAGGGAACCGCAAACCGGTTTAAATGTAAGTGGGAATGGGTCCATAATGTGATGTTAAACTCGTGATGTGTGGTTATAGATCCCCAAAGATTTTTTCACAAGCTCTGAACTGAATTATGTGGGAAATATCCTCTGATTTGTTTTTTTTATAACAGCAGCAGTATAATCCCCCTCAGTATGTTCCTTTTAAAAAGCCCAGAGATGATATTAAAAAATAAAAACCCACAAGGAGAGTTTTACAATAAAAAGAACCATATGAAGGGAGAATTAAAGTTCTCCTTGACTGACTGCGACTGCTTATATTAGAGGGAAGGGGGGGGGCTTAAATTTTTGAATATGTATTTTATGTTTCTTATATTTTAACCCTCAGACAGGTGTACAGCAGAGCTTGGCAGAGATACATTTTTGGATCACATCCCCCTGAATTCTGGGAGATGTAGTCCAAAAAAGGCAATGCTTACAAGCTGTAGTGTAGGTAAGAGTAGTATGTATGTTGACACAGCACAGTCTGAACAATCTGGCAGGTTTTGGTTTGCAATGGATGACCTTAAAATTTCAGCCCACTTTTTCTTCAAATAGAGGAAAGAAAACAGCCCCAAAAGAAAGAAGCAAATATCTGAGAAATATGTGGGGTGGTAATAGTTGTTGTTTTGTACCGTCAAGTCATTTCTGACTTATGATAATGCTAAGGCCATCATGGGGTTGACTTGACAAGATCTGCCTTTGCTTTCATTTGAGGCTGAGAGTGACTTTCCTAAGGTCACCCAGTGGATTTCCATGGCTGAACAAGAGTTCAAATCCTGGTCTCCAGCGTCTTGGTCCAATATTCAAACCACTGCACCATGCTGCCTCTCTGTAGCTGGCTTACTTCAATTGATCTACGGTAGTGGCTCTTCCCTCTTTCTAGTTAAAAAGTAAATCAGCCGCCAACTTTTCAGAGCTACATGAGTCCCAGATATATTTCCTGAAATACCCAATAAACCCAGGCAGGAGTAGGCTGTCAAGTATGTTGCTGAGCTTATGAATAACTGCAAATCTTTTTTAAAACTGTAAAAGAAAACCGTCACCAGATTTAATGTAAAATAAGCCAATTCTTTCCCTCCAAATTTTCTCGGCAATCTGCCCTGTGTTCCCTTTTGCTTCACAAAAGCTGCTGTAAATATCTTGGCCTCTTTTCGGTGGGAGAAATCATTGTAAAAACAGCAGACATAGAGGTGGTAAGGTATTTTTTAATGGGATTCTAATACTTATAGACCTGTTTTTGTGTTTATTGGCCTGCACCTTTCCCAGGGTAATAGCAACAAACGGGAAGGCTGTAGTTTTGGTTAATATAAAAGTGACCTGCAAGGGAAGGGATAAGCATTTCTTTCTCTACTGGCCTTTCTGCAATACCCATCACCCGCTTGCAAG
Source organism: Sceloporus undulatus (assembly GCF_019175285.1). NCBI lineage: Eukaryota > Metazoa > Chordata > Lepidosauria > Squamata > Phrynosomatidae > Sceloporus > Sceloporus undulatus. The sequence continues at coordinate 12,475,215 of NC_056523.1, forward strand.
GGAGAGAATTCCTGTTTGTGTAGAAGGGGGAATTGCAGCAGGTGTTTCTCCTTGCATGGTAATGTCACAAGCCACACTTGCTTAAAAAAAAAAACCCTCTTCTAAACAACTTTTAAAGATACAAGAGCCCTCTCCCGTATTCACTCTGGCAACTCTACCTCTGTAGTCTCAAGGCAAAAAGACCATGGAGTTTCCTTGAAACTCCATTACAACAGCCAGCACACCACATGGCCCTGCACACCCCTTACCTTCCTCTGCCATTGCATCTTCTCTGAAGGACCTTGCCATGGCCTGTGACATTGGATGGGGTGTCTGGCCATGGGGTTGTAATCAGCACCCCATTTCTGCTCTTAAGTTCCACAATGGGGGTTTTCAGAGAAGACGCGACAGCAGAGGCAGGTAAGGGATGTATCTCAACAGCAGCTTTGCCCGTGGTATCCTGCCTATCTGCTTAGGACCTGTATCAGTTTCACAGCTCAGTGAAGACTTGAACCTGGATCTCCCAAGTCACTGGGATACACTGATAAGGCAAACTGGGAGAAAATGAAAAACCTATATAAAACACTTGGAGGTCATTCAGATGTGGGGTTTTTTAGCGCGACTATGCAAATCATCTCACTCATGTATTCTGGGTTTCTTATTCACACTATGGAACCACATCAATGTGCATCCCTGCAAGTTTGGTTGCTCACATGTGCAAACATTTGAATAAAGATGGAGTCGATTATGTGAATGCATTCGGAACACGTTCAAGGCATGCAGCATTTTATCCTGGGTCTATTCGTATCAGTTGAATAACTGATGCAAATAAACCCAGGATAAAATGCTGCATGCCTTGAATGTGTTCCAAAGGCATTTGCATAGTCAACTACTGCTGATGAGGATATTTTTTTAAAAAACTCAGGGTGGGGAACCCAATATCAATTATCTCAGATTAAATGGGGGGTTTGGCAGCCCCCTCCCAACTTCAGGATGCGTGTGAACAATGGAGATTCAACCCAGAATCATCCTGGATTATTTTCGCAGTGTAAATAACCCCTTATACGCTCCCACAAAGAAAACTATAGATTCTCTTGCGTTCAGTGTAGAAGTCTAGCTTATTTACACAGGGGCTAAAGAACTCCCATTATAGCAGATATTAGTACTGACTCTATTTGAGATAATATGGCTTGTTTTTTATTTTTGCATTTCTTTCCCCCCCCCTTCCCTCCAACTCCTCAGCTGCGAGATGTCCCTGATCGATACATCAGCCATTGGGAGCTTCAAGGACGACGGCTGCTGCTCTATATTGACTCGGTGAGAGAAACCAGCAGGAGAGAATTTAATGAGGGAGGAAATGGGAAACAGCGAAGTGTTCCAATGCACTCCCATGCGCATATACCCAACACATCAAAGAGGGCAGTATGATTCCTGCCAGCCCTGTCTTCTGATATGAGTTCAGATGTAACTAGTTAAAATAATTACAGTTGGTCCTACATACCCACAGAATCTGCATCCGTGGATTCAAGCATCCATGGCTTGAAAATATTCCCCTCCCATAAATAAAAAAGAAGCAAAAGCTGGATTTTCCTGTTTTATATAAGGGATGCCATTTTACTACTCCATTGTATATAATGGGACTTGAGCATCCACATATTTTGGTATCCATGGTAGATCCTGGAACCAAACCCGAGAGGACACTAAGGGCATACTGTAGTTATCTGCCATTGAATTTCTTCTCCCTTGTTCTACCATTTGTGGCAATTCACTCTTTTCAGCCAGAAAAATGCAGCCTAAGAAATCTGTAAGGCCACACATTGTAAAGTGAAATAAGGTCCTGTAACTTCATTTTGGATCATCTCTCATCATAAGGGTTTTAAAGGCAAAAGGCTTCAGGAATGGTTTATCATGGCCTTCTTCTCAACAGTACTAGCTCCTTTAGAATTAGATTGCATCTGCAATGCAGAATTACTGAAGTTTGACAGCGCTTAAACTGCCATTGGTCAATGCTATGAAATCCTGATATCTGTGGTGTTGTGAAATATTTAGTTTTCCCTATCAGAGAGCTCTGATGCTATAACAAACTACAAATCCCAGGATTCCATAGAATGGAGCCATAGCAGTTAAAGTGGTGTCAAACTGCATTAACTGTGTAGTGTGGCACCAGCCTTAGTTATGGTGCCCCTGTCATTCTTTCCCTGCCAATGTCACATCCCTGCTCCACTACTACTGCTGTTTAGGACATTTAGTCTGGTCCTTACCAAAAGGCTTTTTGAAACATGGTGCTGGAGGAAAGCCCTATGGATCCAATGGATGGCTAAAAAGATAAATGCATGGGTCTTAGAGCAAACTGAGCCTGAACTATCACTAGAAATGGAGAGCAGATTACTAAACTGAGGCTGACCTACTCTGGACTTATACTGAGATGGTATGATTCACTAAAAAAAAAAAAACAACAATGTTTGGTAAGATGGAAACCAGAAGGGAAAAAGGGAGATTGTAGTACTGGTGGGTGGATTCAATCAAGGAAGTGAGGGCTGCCCAGAGGTTGCAAGATAAGAGCAGCTGATGATCAAGATTCTTGGAGGCCTCTTGTTAATAGGGACACCATATGCTGAAGTTGATTTGACAGTAGGTAACAAGAACTCCTGCACCTATAATAATTCCACAGAAGCAGGAATTTTAGTAGGTGCTGCTTGTTATAATTTATGTTGTGAGCAGCATGGGGTCTCACTAGGGAAAAAGGCAGGATAATGCCTTTCAACAAGCACAAACACACACATAGAGAGAAATAAATAAAAACAAAAACTGCTTCATTTATATACCACTTCATACAGAACTAACAGTGTCTAAGTGGTTTACAACTGTAAGCTAATTGCCCCCAACAATCTGGGTACTCATTTTAGAGACCTCAGAAGGATGCAAGCCTGAGTCGAGCTTGAGTCCTTTTGCTGGTATCGAACTCGCAACCTTGCAGTACAGGCATTTAACCACTGCGCCACCACAACATATCCCTGTTGTACATTACCATAAAGTGATAGGAACCTTTCTCTTACAGTTGGTCCATCGCATCCATGGATTTTTTTATCTATGGATTCAGCCATCCACAGTATATATACATGCGCGCGCACACACACACACACACACACATACTTGTCTCTCCACATTTGTGGTTTTGCGGATTTGATTAATCACAGATTTTATTAATATGTTCTCTCTAGGAATATCTACATCCTCCAGCACAACTCTATGGTCAGCTTTAACCAAAAGTCAAACTGAAGGACCTAGAGATTCCTAGAGAGAACACTCTCCTAGGCATTTGTAGCTCCTCCAGCACAATTGTATGGTCAGTGTCTCCTCCAGCACAATTCTATGGTCAGACGTGAATGTAGAGGGACAAGTGTGTGTGTACATATATATATATATATATATATATATATATATTCCAAAGAACAAACCTTGATTTTGCCATTTCATACAGGAACATCATTTTACTATGCCATTGTATTTAATGGGACTTGAGCATCCATGGATTTTAGTATCCACAAGGATTCTGGAAACAAATCCCAGCAAATACCAAGGGCCCACTGTATTTCACTTGACAACCCTACACCTTTCTCACCCTAATCTGTGAATTATGCAAAGGAAGATTTGTCTGAAGAAAGGTGATCTCTCATCACATCCATATTAGATGAAACTGGATGGAAGGTTCTGCCACTGCTTTGCTTTCCATCTCTTCCCCATCTGATCTTGTTGTTCTTGTTTGGTTGACAGCTGCTTTGAAATATACAGTATAAAAATAAGGGGGGAAATAATACAAGTGTGTGTTTATACCTAGGTGCCAGAATCAGAACGTGAATGCTTAGCATTTAAAGCAAAGCAGGCAGTACCTGTAGGAAAGCTCCAGCCTGCCAGTGCTGCCATCTATGACTTTTATGAACCAGGTAAGAAATAAGAGATTCCTGGGGCAGGAAGACCCCTCGATACAATGAGTTGCATCTTTTATATGGGGCCCAAGACTCAGTTGTCAAGGCTTGCCTTTGTTGGTTGGAAGTTGCAAGGGATAAATCAAGGAGAGCTTCTTCTTTTTTTTTTAATGTCTTCCATTCTTCCCCAAAACAAACAATACTGAGGTTTTAGTAAAAATGCAAATGTATTTGAATTTAATTGATCTATTACTTGCTTGGCTGATTAGTCAGTTAAAACTTCTGGCAGCCCATACATTTTTAATAGGTTGTGTAGCATGTTGCATTTGCATTATCTTGTTATGTATGCATTACAGGGGTCCCTATATTTTGACAGCTTTTGGGAGCCAGATGAAATTTGCATTGACATCTGCCCTATGTGGGGAGGCAGGGAGAAGTGAGCTCATGCTGAGCATCATGGCACATTCAGACTATCTCTGCAATCTAGTGTGATGCCAGAAATGTGCTCTCCTTACCCCCACTTCCTCTGGAGTGCTATGCCTCAACTTAGAAATGACACTCTTTTGGACTATAGTGTCCAGACTCCCCCAGAAGAGAATGGCAATCTCTTCGAGGTACTTTCACTACAATGTGGAAACTGGCATACTAGCTGGGAGAATCTGGGAGCTGTAGGTCCTCACATATGTAGATGACACCATACTACTAGCAGAGATCATCAAATACTTGAAACTATTACTAAAGGAAGTCAGAGAGGAACGTGCTAAGGCTGGCATTAAGAAAACAAAAAAAAATGACAATGGAAGAGCTACAGGAGTTCAATACAGACAAAGAGGAAAATGAAACAATTAAAGATTTCCCATACCTTGGATGAATCATTGATCAGAATGGGGATAATAGTCTAGACATCAGAAGAAGACTAGGAATGGGAAGAGCAGATATGAAAGAACTAGACAAGATCTTAAGGTGCAAAGATATTAAACTAAATACCAAAGTTAGGCTTGTCCAAGACATTGTATTTCCCATCACAAAGTATGGATAAGAAAAGTGGTAGAAAGAAAATAAACTCATTTGAGATGTGCTGCTGGAGAAGAGTGCTGAGGATACCACGAACAGCCAAAAAGACAAGCAAATGGCTTCCACAACAGATCAAGCCAGAACTCTCCTTGGAAGCCAAGATGACTAAGCTGAGGCTGTTGTATTTTGGCCACATGATGAGAAGAGATGACTCATTAGAAAAGACAGTAATGTTGGGGGAAGTGGAGGAATTAGAAAGAGAGGAAGACCACATGTTAGATGGTTGGACTCAATTAAGGAGGCAATGGGAATGAATCTGCAGAAACTGGAAGAGTAGTGGAGAATAGGGGGTCTTGGAGGTGTCTCATTCACAAGGTTGCCATCAGTCAAAGCCAACTCAAGGGCAGTAGCAGCAACAACAGTAGGTCCTCACAAACTTCTGTTTTAAGCTCAGTTAGGAAGAGGAAAGTAACTCTTTCTGCTGATACACGGAGCTTAGTAGATACCCACCCAGAAAGGAGGCAGTCATACACTGAGGGTGAGAAAATTGTGGGTCTGTGCTTACATTTCAGCCACACTGGGTTTCTGGAGGAATCAAATTCACTAAACTAAATAACCTCTCATATATTGTTCTTTCTCTGTTCCCCTTCCCTCCTCCCCACTCTTCTCCTGCCCACTATCAGACCAGCGCTGCAACATCTTCTATGGTGCTCCCAACAAGCCTCAGTATGTCTCTGCCTTATGCTCAGATGACGTCTGCCAATGTGCAGAAGGTAAAGTGGCTTCTATTGACTTTAGGATTTCTGAAGGACAGACTGCCTGGGACAGAGGCAAATATGCCAGAAGGGAAGCCAGGGCTACAGTGCATACCCTCCTACATTTCAGAGATGAAAACTAGAGAAATTGAGGAATCCAAGAAATGTGAACATATGCCCCCTCTTTTTCTGCACAGGTGCCTGCCCACGCTTGAAGCGTACCGTTGGTGATGCTATTACAGAAGACACTCGCATGGAGTTTGCCTGTTACAGTCCCCGGGTGCATTATGGTAAAAAGATGCTTGGTTGGTGCTCTGTTTGGAGTGCCATACCACCCTTTCTAGCTTGCTATTTTGACTCATCCTTCAATGCCACCTCCCTCCAGACCATAAAGGTCTGCTTGTTTTCATACAACCCTTTCCCGCCTTGGTTCCTTGGTATCTTTCACATTCTTGCCTCTGTTCTCTTAGTGGCTCCACACTTGCCTTGCAGATCAATCTTAAGTCTGAAGTGACATTTAGGAAATAAAATGCCCTCCTTCCATCCTCTTAGCAAAGAGTTCTGATGACACAAGGCCCAATTCCCAATTCTAGTGTGAACAGTCCAGAGGACGTCCCACCAGTTCAGCACCAAATATGCCATATAACCCCGTTCAAAGCATTTTTTTTAAAAAAAATGCAAAGATATAGCCTTGTTAGTCTGCAGGATCAGTGTGCAGAGAGATCTTATAGCATCTTTGAGACTAACTGAAAGAAAGCAAGTGGCAGCATGAGCTTTTGTAGACTTAGGGGCTTGACAGATGGGCGGCCTGCAGCTGCCCCTTTTTGCCTTGGATTATTGCCAAGGTGCAGCAACAATCCTCTCCCTCTCAGGAGCCAAAAGAAGCTGTCGAAAACAATTTATTGGAAGGGGTGCCGTTTGGGCGCTCTGATGTCCATGCATCATCATGGCGTGTGCCATGTAAACGGGGGAGTGCCAACATGGTGCACAGGCACCGATAGTAGGGCTGGGCATGTGTGGATGCCCAGCCCTACCTAGCCCTACTTTTGGGCCCATACCGGCATACTTTCTCAGATGCATTTTTTAAAAAGTTCCTTTTGTTCTGGTTATTCTGGAGCCTTCTGTTGCAATGCTAGATGGCTGTTTACAATGCATCCCACTGTGCCACGTGGGGCTGCCATCACTCTGCAAATCATTTGCTCTGAGGTCAGAATGAGGCAATTAGCCATGTGATTGATGCTGGGTGCCATGTTTTGACCTCAGAGTGCATGAAACCTACCAGTGCTGCCACTGGCATTAGGCAGCACAACAGGATGCCCATGCAAACAGCCACTTGGCATTGCAACAGAGCACCCAGAGTAATGGGGGAATTCTGGAGCAGCTCATGGAGAATTCTGGTTCATGCAGAACCAGTCTTAATTTTTGTACTCCAGCTCAGTGTAATGCTTCAGCTACAGATCTGAGCAGATCTATGCTTCTCATGCTTGTTTCTTTTATTTGCAGGACATGTAGACAACTTTCCTGGCAAAAACTACACCAAGCAGTGTACATTATAAAATTAACTCCTATTCTAGACGGCCCAAACAAATAGCTACTCACATTAGTACAAACCTTTCTTTCTTACTTACAGCATTCCGAGCGCGAGTGGAGCGTGAGAGTCAAGAAAGCGCCTTCCGTGTCTATGAAATTACAGTCCTGGAGCCCTTGCAATTCAGTGAGTAATAATCTGGTTTGGAATGTTAAGGAGCCACTTAGGTCCAGTGCTTTCTGGAAGGATTGGAGCCTCAAACAAAAGGAAGGACATTTTTTAATAGAATCCAGTTAACACAAAGGTGAACAACTTGCAATCTGTAGCCAGATTTTATGGATTACAGTTTGGTTTATTGGTTTGAGTTTTGGACGGAGACAAGGATTTGAATCCCACTGGGACTCGGTCTGGGCTACTGAGTGATCGTGGGCTGGCTCAATAGCAGATACTCTCTAAACAAAACTTGGGGGGGCACCTTGTGACAGGTTCATCTTGAGTCACCATAAGTCAGAAATGACTTGAAGGCACACAACAACAACAACAACAACAACAACAACACATTAGTGAAGGCCAAAATTGCCAGCTTCTTGGTGACGAAGATGCATGATATTGGGTATCAAATCTATATTTTGTAGTATAAGGTAAAATCTAGGCTATACTGCCTAGCCTATTCTTGCAGCAATTTGTTGAAAAAGGAAGAACCTTTTCATTAGGAAGAACTTCCTGACAGTAAGAGCTGTTTGACAGTGGAGTATGCTGCCTTGGAGTGTGGTGGAATCTCCTTTGGAGGTTTTAGTGCTTCAGTTTAGCGCTTTGATTCCTACATGCCAGGAGATTGGATTGTATGGCCCTTTATCACATGAAGGAGATTGGCAGTTTATCCCATGAATACTCCAGAAAAATCATGTAATTACACGAAACGATTTCACATGACATCACACAAAACTTGCCATTAAAGTGGTCACAAAGAAGCATTAATGCAGATCTTTTTAATTTTGGAATTTCAGTGACAATGCATTTTCTATATCACTTTATTAGCAAGATTGTGTGTGATAATCATTCATGCAATTACTTGCCGTTTTGGCTTTATTTGGGGGATGCTTTAAATGTGCTTTAATATTTCTTTAACACCGAAATTAGCCCCAGTGTGATAAACTGCTATGATTCTATGAAGCCAACACTAAATTCTGCATCTTTAAAAAAGAAATAAGACAGCAAGAACTGCAAGGTCACCATTTATTTCCCCAACTACTGAGAAACAAATTATACAAAAAATCACATTCAACTTGTTCCACACACACATACTACCAACTCATAAATTCGGGTGGCATGACTTGTATACTAATGTGGTCCTTGGCCTAATAATGTCAAAATAATCTCAAAAGCCAGTGATAAGTTCAGTTCTCTGGCAAAAAGGGAAAAAAAGGAGGAAAAAAGGAAAGAAAAGACGGATGCCTTCCCTTGGCAGTCCACTGAGCAGGGAGGAAGGGTGAGAGAGAGAATAGGGACTGGCAGAGAGAGATAGAGAGAGGGAAGGTGCATCTACATCGTAGAAATAATGTAATTTGACACTGCTTTAACTGCCCTGGCTCAATGCTACAAAATCTGGGGATTTGAAGTTTGGTGAACTACCATCATTCTTTGCAGAGAAGGCTAAAGACCTTGTAAAACTAAAAATCCCAGGATTCCATAGGATGGAGCTACACCACTTAAAGTCGTGGCGAACTGCATTATTTCTACAGTGTAGATGCACTCAGTGGGGAGAGAAAATAGAACGTAAAAAAAAAGGAAAGAGAAGAAGGCATGTCTCTGTTCACGGTATGCTTCACCTCTCTCCACTGCTACCATGCGGCCTTTAAACAGGTAACCCTGGAGTAAAGGCAGCCCTCAAATTTTAAAATGATAAAAGCTCAAAGGCAGTGTTGACGAGGATCCAGCGCAGAGTCCCAGGATCTCTTTTACATTACACAGTTATGGGCCTTTGACCCCACTTTAACTCCCATGACTCCATCCTATAGAATCCCAGGATTTGTAGTTTCATGAAGTACTTAGAATTCTTTGCCAGAAAGCCCTAGTGCCCCACTAAACTACAAATCCTAGGATTTTGTCGAATGCAGCCATTACCGTTAAAGTCCTATCAAAAGGCTATACTTGTATAAGTGTGAACTGCCCCTTTTCAAAGCTCTAAGCAGATCCTCCTAAGCGGACACAAGAAAGAAGAAAGACCATCCAGAAATTAGCATACAAAGAGATTTTGTAGCATATTTGAGACTAGCTGAGTAAAAGACATTGTACTGTAGAATAAGCTTTTGTAAACTAGGACTTCTGCCACACTGCAGAATTAATGCAGTTTGACACCACTTTAACTGTTATGGCGCAATCCTATGGAATCCTGGGATTTGTAATGTGTTGTGGCACCAGAGCTCTCTGAGAGATGGCTAAATGTCACACAAAACTACAAATCCCAGAATTCCATAGCATTGAGCCATGGCAGTTAATGCAGTGTCAAATTGCATTAATTCTGCAGCGTAGATGCACCCACAGTCTACCTCCTCAGATGCAGTAGTCCAAGTTTAAAAATCTTATACTACAACATCTTCCGCTCACATAAAGTCAAAGGCTTTCGTGGCCAGCATCCATAATTTTTTATGGGTTTTTTTTGGGCTATGTGGCCATATTCTAGAAGAATTTATTCCTGACATTTCACCAGCACCTGTGGCTAAGATGCCAGTCGTAGATGCTGTCGAAACGTCAGGAATAAATTCTTCTAGAACATGGCCACATAACCCGAAAACCCCACAAAAAACTATAATCTTCTACTCAGTTAGTCTCAAAGATGCTACAAATCGATCCCTTTGCATACAGCTATCCCAGACAAACACAGCTATGAATTCTGCCATCCGGAGACTATCAGGGCTTGCTTGGCTTCAGCCACCGCTGCCTCCTTAGAGGCTTCCAAGACCCTCAGGACTGTCTGCTCCTGATTCTGTCCTTCTCTCTCTCGCTCTAGCTGCAGACACTGGGATCTCCATCAACGAGAAACGCCGCTTCGTGGTGCGTGCAGCATGTCGGACACGCTTGGCCACGGGCAGTGAGTACCTCCTCATGGGCCGTGACGGAGAAACCCGTGACTCTGAAGGCCGGTAGGTCAATAAGGGCAAGGAGGGAGAATCAGAAGCGTAGTGGCCAGAGTAGAGGGACAGGCTCTGGGGACTGTGGGATTCAGAGTTGACTGATCTTTTGGTGACAGGGGACAAGGCAGTTGTGCCTAGTGAAGGGGTGGCGGTGGTGGAATGAAAAGTGAACAACTACCAACAAGGACAGGCACTGCTCTTGTAGCCCTTAATAGCTAAACATAACACACAAAAGTTCTCATTGGCCCCCTCTTCATTCTTTTTCCACCAGAAGTTGAAAACCTTTTTATTCTGGCAGGTCTTTGAGATTTAAAGTACGTAACCATGGTGTGTGTGTGTGTGAAGTGCTGTGCTATACAGTGGTGCCTCGGGATACGAAATGATCGGGTTACGAAATTTCCGGGATACGAAAAAGTTGGATTGGCAAAAACTGTTTCGGGTTATGAAATATTTTTCGGGTTACGAAATTCATTTCGGCGCGAAATTCAAATGCTGCAAAGTGCAGCTATAGGCTTTCCAGTGCTAACGGAAAAGTGTTTCGGGTTACGAAATTTTCGGGTTACGAAAGGAATGGCGGAACGAATTAATTTCGTAACCCGAGGCACCACTGTATATATTACCACACTGGGCGACACCAGGTGTAGTGTTGCTACTGAAAGTTGTTCCTCCTTAATTCTTTTGCACAGCCAGCCTTCCACATTTGTGGCTTTGACTGTTTCTGATTTGAGCATTCACAGATGTAATTAATAAGTTATCCCTTGGAATCTCTAGATCCTCCAGGGGAGGGGAGGGGAGGGGAGGGAAGAAAGAGAGAAAGGAAGAGAGGGTCCGGTTGGGGCTGCAGTCTTCCAAAGGGGTTCCTGGGGTATGGGTGACCAGCAGAAGGGCTGCCGCCTTCGCTGGCTCCATCTAATGGGAACAACAAGAATTCCCAACAAAAAAAGCGATTCCACAAAAGATCCCTTTTCATAGTGAGAACGAAGGACCTTTTGAGAATCACTTAGAAAGCAGAGCGGAGCCGGATCAGAATGCAGATTATACCCCAAGTGGGAATTACCCCCCTAGTGTTTCTTTATTTGGGGTTTTCCACATTCACGGGGGCCTTGTGTCTCTATCCCCAGTAAATGTGGAGGGCCCATTGTATTCTAACTTGCTCCCTCTCTGCAGTCCCCAGTACCTGCTGGATAAGGACTCCTGGGTGGAAGAACTACCCCTCTCCAAAGTCTGTGGGGCCACCAGGAATCGCAATACTTGTGCCCAGCTCCAGAGCTTCATCACCTCTTTTGCTGAGAGTGGCTGCCGCGTCTGAGACAGAGAATTGGACCAGAGTTTCTTTGGCCTTCCCTCATGTTGATGGACCAGAAACTCCAGCTCTTTGAAGAAACTAGAGATTACTCCGAACATTTACTCTTTTCTCCTTCTGTTCATTTTCATTTGAGACTTTGTGGTCAAAGCACACAAAGTTAAAAAGAGCCTTCCTCCAGAATTGCCCTCAGAAAAGACTGCAACTAATCCTGCTGTGGTTGTGTTTCTAACCCATATGTTTTAACCCCTTTTTGTCTATTTGCACTAGCAATGATGCCTTACCATCTATTTGCAGTATTTGAAACTGCTGTTTTACTCAATAAAAGTTTTGCTTCCTTCGTCTCGTAGTTGTTCTTTGTGCTGCTATGCAGACCTGAACATGCTGTGCTGTTCTGCAACAACCTTGCTGCAGTGGTGGCAAACTACCAGACACTTGGACACAGATTAATTTTAATTTCCATATGATTCCATACTTCCCTTATTAATATGTTCGCTCTAGGAATCTCTAGGTCCTCCAGTGCAACTCTGCCAGAATTTGACGATATAGAATTGTGCTGGAGAACCTAGAAGTTCTGAGAGATAACACTTCTCTAGGCATTTATAGGTCCTCCAACATGATTCAGTTATCAACTTCTGACTGATGTTGGCCATGGAGTTACACTGGATGACTTGAAGATTCTTGGAGAGGTGTTCTTTCAGGTAAAAAGAATTGTTGTTTTTTTATTTATGGTTTTCCCACATTCACAGGGGTCCTTCACCCCTAACCCCAGTTAATGTGGAGGGGCCACTGTATGACAAAACCGTGTGATGGATCCTCTCTCCAGGCTGGCTCCACTCTCCAAACCCTTGGGCTTCTCTCACCCGCTTTGCCTCCTTTCCCCTTAAGATCCCTCCTGGGATTACTTGGGCTTCAAGATAATAATAATAACAATAATAATAACAACAACAACTTTTATTTTTAAACCGCTTTTCCGCGATGATCAAAGTGGTGTACAAGTAAAAATTGCAATAACAAAATACAGAATACAGAATAAAAATTGCAATACATAAATAAAACTTTCAATAAAAACATCCCAATTATACAAATTAAAACCATCACATCAAAACCAAGCCAGCTGAATATGGTCAATAATACAATTCATATAGGGGGGAGTCACATGATCTCAAAGGACATTGGGGAAGGCTTGCCGAAACAAGAAGGTCTTGAGTCTCTTTTTAAAGAGATCCAGGGAGGTGGTGGAGCGGAACTCGTCGGGAAGAGTGTTCCAGGTCCTAGGGGCCGAGATGGAAAAGGCCCTTTGCGAGGTTGACAAATATCTCGTTGTCGAGATCCTCAGCAATTTCTTCCCAACTGATCTGAGTGTGCGGGGTGGATTATATGGGGAGAGGCGGTCCTCCAAGTACCCTGGGCCCAAGATGATCCATATATGGACCTGTAGATGTGCTGTCCAGTGGGTTCACTATGGTGTTTATCACATGGAGGTTTTTGCAGCTTTTTGCAGTTCAGATCCGATGTGACTGTGGGTCCAGCGATGCAAATTCACAAGATAACGTGATGTTATCACATGCGATTCATTTCTCTGGGGGCTCCTTCCGTGGTGCTTCTGCAGTGAATCCAAAGTGATTCCTCATTTTGATGAATTCAGGGGAAAAAGTGAATTCACAGAGTTCGCTTCCAAGCTCACTTGGATTTCACTCCGAATTTGTCTGGTGTGGAATGCAACTTTGCTTCTGCTCTGGTACACCCCCGCAACCCCCCCGGTTTGCAAATTTCCCATGATGCGGTGCTGCAATTTTCCTCCATTTCCTTTCTGTGGTCCTTTCACTTTCAGAGCAACTTTCAGGACAACTCATTTTTGGGGAATATATATATGTGTATATGTGCGTGAATGTGAATATACAGATATGTATGTATATCTATTTATGTGTGTGTTGAAATTGCTGAAATGGAAAGGAAAATAAAAAGGGGGATGAAGAAGACACAGAAATATTCACGAGGCAAATATTCACACAATCACGCAAAACAGGGAACAAGAACTTGTGCCTCTTTTCACCCCAGAAACATACAAGGTCACGATGCGTTCAGACCCCACTGAGCATGTGCAAAGGTGCCGATTAGAATTGTTGAATCCCACCGGTGTGGTAATACCATTTGCACTCACTCCGCTTTGCTTGAATGTGCATCACATGACTTGCCCTGGATTCGATTCCCCCTCGATTCGGAAGAGCAATGGAAGGGCGACCAAGTGTGATAAAACATTCACGTTATAACATGAATTCGCATAGCTGAACCAGGAGTCACCCCTGATCTGAGCTGCAAAAACCTCCATGTGATAAACACCTAAAACAACCAGATGCAGTTGTAAAAAGAGAATAAACAAGTAGAGTTTTCTTAATACAGGTTGATCCTCCCTTAATTTGAAATGCTTGGGACCAGAAGTGTTAGGGATTTTGGCAGATTTTAGAATATTTACATATACATAATGAGATATATTGGAGAAGGGACTCAAGTTTAAACATTAAATTCATTTATGGGCATATCCCCTATACTCATTATCATCCTCATCATCATCATTTCATACCTATCTCTCCCCAAGGATCAAGGCAAGGAACCACACTAAATCAACAATGAACAACATTGTTTTGTGTGGGTTTTTTGCGCTATGTGACCATGTTCTAGAAGAGTTTATTCCTGACATTTCTCAAGCATCTGTGGTTGGCATCTTCAGAGAATGCTGACCTAGAAAATCTCTGAAGATGCCAGCCACAGATGTCGGCGAAACATTAGGAATAAACTCTTCCAGAACATGGCTACATAGCCCAAAAAACCCACAAAAAACTATGGATGCCGGCCATGAAAGCCTTTGACTTCACAATGAACAACATCAATTAAAATACATTAATTAAAACATACAACAGTTTAAAAGGATAAACAAAACCCACACATTTTAAAACAATCCACATTTAACATTGATCATGTCACAGTTTAAAAATCATCTGAATAAGAATGCCAGAAGAGACTGTTCTTCAATGCTGTTTTGAATTCAGACAGTGTGTTTAGCTGTCAGGTCTTTTCAGGCAGGTCATTCGATAACCTGAGGGTGTCTGATGAAAAAGCCCTTTTGCTGACAGTGGCCAACCTAGTCCTGGCTGAAGGGAGTACCGATAAATGTCCCCCAGAGGACCTGAGGGTACAGTGCACATAGGTAATTGTTTTTCATAACTGTGCACATGAAACAAAGTTTGTGGACACTGAAGCATCAGAAAGCGTAGGTGTCCCTCTCTCAGCCACCCACTCCGCAGTGCAGATGCAGCCCAAGCAGCTAAGCAGCGTCCTTATGGGAAGCCACCGGCAAGGGATGAGTGCAACTACTAGGCCCTTCTCTCACACTCCACAGCAACCTACATGCAGAGACATCATGCCTCTGATTCTGGAGATGACACTTAGTTGTCCTGACAAATAGTCAAACGTGACGTCGAAGGCTTTCATGGCCAACATCCATAGTTTTTTTAGGGTTTTTTGGGCTATGTGGCCATGTTCTAGAAGAGTTTATTCCTGACCTTTCGCCAGCATCTGTGGCTGTGTGTGTGTGTGCATAGTGTATTACATTATTATAAGGGGTTCCCCCTTATTTGAGTGTTGGAAAGTATGTGCATGTGTCTGTATGTGTATACACACACACACACATACTATATATATATATATATATATATACACACACACACACACACACACATGCTATATATACACATACAATATCTATATATACACACACATAACTATATATATATACTGTATACACACACTATAAATACACACACATACACTATATACACACAATATATATATACACACACACATACACTATACACACACATTCACTATATGTATATATATATGCACACACATACACAGACACAAAACTATATATACACACTCACATACACTCTATATATACACACACACTATAAATACACACACAGTATATACACACACATACACTATACATACACACATAACTATATATATATATACATACACACACACAGCACAAATATATATACACACATAACTATATATATATATATACACACATACACTACACACACATACATAACTATATATACATATATTACACACACAACACTATAACACTATATATATATATATATATACACACACATAAGATATATATATATATATATATATATATATATATATATGCACGCGCACACACACACTATATACACATACATACACTACACTATACATACATACATTATAAGTATACGCACACATATACATATATATACTAGATTATTACAATATGATAAGGGGTGCCTTTGTTAAAATGCGACAGAACCTCCTTAGCAGTCCTTAAACCATCCTTGGCTCTTTAAAAAGCAAAGCCCCCAGAAGCAGCATGAAGAGGAGGAGATGCAGAGGGGGCAGCCTCCCCGCGTCCCTCGCTGTGCGCCGGAGCCAATCAGAAGACAGAGAATCCCCGGCGTGGAACGGGAGGGGCGGCTCCGCCTCTGATTGGCCAAGACGCGCGCCCGAGGAGGAGCAGGAAGGCAGGAAGGAAGAAGAGGGAGACGGAGGAGGAGGAGGAGGAGGGGGACTAGGCGGCGAGGCCTTGGCGCCCGGTGAACGGGGCCAGGAAGGAGCCCCCGCTGGGAGGGCCCTCCTTCCTTCCCTCTTTCCAGCCGCGAGAGGGAGCCCTGCTGAGCAGCCACCACCACCGACCCTCCCTTCCCCCGATTACTTGCCCTCCCAGGATCCTCTGGAGTGAGTGAGCTTTCCTTTTGTCCCTTTTCATAGTCATCCTCAGGACTACAGAACCCATCGTCCACCCGGGGGTCAGGGGAGTTGTAGTCCCCCCCATTCTCTCTCTCTCTCTCGCTTTCTCTCTCTAACCCCTAAAGTTGGGAGTATTATTTCCTTTCCCCACCTCTTTATGGGTGGATGATGGGAGTTGTAGTCCACCCTAATTTTTTTTCTCCCACCCCCTCAACCTAAAGAGATGGGAGTCTATATGTCCCTTCCCATCTCTCTCTCTTTTTTTTTCCCCTATCCCTTGACTGCAGCTCCCATAGTCCCCTGCAATGTGTGTAGGTTGATGGAAGTTGTAGTCAGTGCCCCTTGGAGTTGGGAGTCTCTCTGTCTCTGCTACACTTTCCATCTCTCTCTCTTTGGGGTGGCCAATTCCTCCCCCAGACTATAGCCCCCATCCTCCACCTGCGATGTGGGTGAGGGGATGATGGGAGTTGTAGTCTGTCACCCTTGGAGTTTGGAGACACACACTCTGTCTCTCTTTCGCTGTGTGTCTTCCCACCTCTCGCATTTCCTCTGGACTACACATTCCATTGCTCCTGACCTCCCTGCAATGTGGGGGATGATGGGAGTTTCAGTCCATCTTTCTCTCTCACACACATCTTTCCACCCCCTCTCCCGTGAGTTGGAAGTATATGTCCCTTCCCAACTCTCTCTTTATAGGATGGCCCATTCCTCCTCCAGACCCCATCATCACCCTGTAATGTGGAGGATGATGGGAGTTGTAGTGTGCCCCCTTGTTGTTGGGAGACTCTCTCTTCCTCTGTGTCCCTGCTACCCTTTCTCTTTTCAGGTGGCCCATACTTTCCCCAGGCTACAGCTCCCATTGCCCCCTGCAAGGCAGGAGGATGATAATGGAAGTTGTAGTCATCCCCATTTCTCCCTGCCCCAAGAGGTGGGAGTCTATGTCCCTTCCCTACTCTCTCTCTATGTTGGGCAGACTCCAGCCCCCATGTTCCACCGCAATGTGGTGAATAATGAGAGTTGTAATCTTCCCCACCTTGGAGTTGGGATCTTTCTTCCCGCTTCCCATCTCACCTCTCTCTTTCTCATGGTGTTGTTGTTGTTGTGTGCCTCCAGATACCATTAGACTTCAACTCCCATCAGCTGCAGCTAGTGGTGCAGGATGTTGGGAGTTGCAATCCAGGAACACCTGGCGGTCAGCAACTTAATGTGTATGTGAATGTATTGTTATTGTGTGCTTTCAAATTCTTTCTGACTTATTGTGACCCTAAGACGAGCCTGTCATGGGGTTTTCTTGGCCAAATTTGTTCAGAGGGGAGTTTGCCGTGCGGTTTTTAGGAGAGTGGTTTGAGCATTGGTCTGGAACTCTTGGGGACCAGGATTCGAATCCCTTCTCAGCCATAGAAACCTAGTAGGTGGCCTTGGTCAAGTCACACTCTCTCAGCCTCAGAGGATGGCAGTGGCAAATTCCCTCTGAAGAAACTTGCCCAAAGAAACCCTATGATAGATTTGCCGTAAATCAGAAACGACTTTGAGGCACACAAAAACAACAAGGGAGGCTTGAGGTGGTCTTTTCCCTCTCTGTTCTTTGTTAATGCTGCATCTTGGCGAGAAGAATTCATACATATCCATTTAAAATCTCAGGTGGCATCCATGGTGGTCTGCTTTTCTCCTTGAAATCCCGCTACAGCGCAGGACGTTGCCAGGGCAGAATGACCAGGAGGATCCTCAAACGCACATTGAAGTAAGCAAAAAATAATTATAATTGGCCCTCCGCATTTGCAGGGTTTTGACTTTTGCAGATTTGATTATTTGCCGTTTCCATTAATACAGTGGGCCCTGTTGAGGTGTGTATATTGAGGCAAAAAACAACAGCAGCAGAGTTTTGGAGGTGTTTAACAAAAATAGCTTTACTCAGCAGAAGTCTTAAAACTGAAGCAAAAACAAAACAGTACAAATGGCACAGTACATAACCGCAAAAATTGAAGCACCGTAAAAACTCCTAGTTCTGCAGCATGTCAATGTTACCTTACCATTGCAGCAGCATAGAGAGCAATACAGCCAGAATGCTCCCAACAACCCAGCAGACTTACAAGGCAGTTATACTTTGCTAATTGGCTAACACAATCACCTGGCCTAATTAGCTAATTACATGACTGATTGCTAGTGCATCATGGACTACACCTGCCAGTTTACTACACTCTCATCCAGTCACAACTTAGTCACAACTAGCATACCTTGACAGGCCCTTGGTATCCGCTGGGGTTTGTTTCCAGGACCCTCCTGTGGATAACAAATTCCGTGGATGCCCAAGTCCATTAAATACAGTGGCACAGCAAAATGGTGGCTTATATGTAAAATGGCAAAAGCAAGGTTTGCTGTTTGGAATGTGTACATTTTTTCAATATTTCCAAACAGTGGATGCTTAAATCTATGGATAAAAAATCTGTGTATGTTCTCTCTAGGAATCTCTAGGTCCTCCAGCACGACTCTGCCAAAAGCTGACCACAGAGTTGTGTTGGAGAACCCAGAGATTCCTAGAGAAAACACTAGTCTGGGTATTTGTCAGTCCTCCAGCATAATGCTATGGTCAAATTCTAGCAGATGTTGACCATAGATTTGCTCTGGAGGACCTGGGGATTCCTAGGGAGGTGTTTTCTTAAGTAAAAAGAATTGTATTTCTTTTTATTTGCAGTTTTTCCACATTCATGGGTTCCTTCATCCCGAACCCCAGCAAATGTGGAGGGACCACTGTTCACCTTTCCATTTTAAGAGAGTGAAATAGTCTGAGAGGGTGAAGATGATTAAGGCAAGTGTTATAAAATTCTGTCCATTTAACTGCTGATCAGAAATTTTCCCAGAACAATTTTGGTCAAGATTCAACATCCTGGATCTGAAAGTTACAAATATGTCTTCACGTCGCTGAAACACAACAGAACTGAGTTATATCATGCTGGTCCTCTGTATGTACAGATTTTTAAATCATGGATTCTTAATCATGGATTTTTAATCATGGATTCAAGCATCCACAGCCTGGACATACTCAAAAATAATCTAAATTCCAAAAAGCAAACCTTACTTTTGCTATTTCATATAAGGGACACCATTTTACTGTGACATTTCATAGGAACTGAGCATCCATGGATTTTGGTGTCCCATGTGGGGTACTGGAACCGAAACCCCAGCGGATACCAAGGGCCCACTGTCTAGTTGGCTCTCCACATTTGCAGCTTTGACTTTTACAGCTTTGATTATTCATGAATTTGATTAATATGTTGTGTCTAGGAATCTCGAGGTCCTCCAGTGTGACTCTGTTGTCAACTTCTGCCAAATGTCACACTGGAGGTCTTAGAGATTCCTAGAAATAACACTTGTCTAGGCTTTTTTATGGGTTTTTCGGGCTATGTGGCCATGTTCTAGAAGAGTTTCTTCCTGACGTTTCGCCAGCATCTGTGGCTGACATCTTCAAAGAATGCTTGCCTGGAAAGGAGTTGTGTATTGTTCTGTGCTGATGGCAAGCCTCCAGCTGGGAGGCTAATGCAAAAGAGGATTAGTGTCTGCTAATTGATGATCATTATCTGCTGGGAAAGCCCCTGACTCTGAGTGGTTTCCCATTTGCTAAGTCCTCATTTTGCTATTCTTCAGGATTGGTAGCCAAATTTTGTTCACTTTAAGGGTTTAAGGGGCATTAGCCTCCCAGGCTGAGGCCTGCCATCAGCAACAGAACAATACACATGCAAATCACTCCTGCATTCCCAGGCTCACACAGTATATGTCTCTGTGTGTGTGTGTGTGTGTGTGTGCGTGCGTGTGTGTATATACATACACACCCAACTTTTTCCAGGCAAGCATTCTCTGAAGATGCCAGCCACAGATGCTGGCAAAACGTCAGGAAGAAACTCTTCTAGAATATGGCCACATAGCCCGAAAAACCCATAAAAAACTGTGGATGCTGGCCATGAAAGCCTTCGACTTCGCATCTCTAGGCATTTGTAGGTCCTCTAGCACAATTTCATGGTCAACGTCTGGCGGATCGTGACCACAGAATTGCCCCAGAGGACTGAGATTCCTAGAGAGGTGTTCTCTCAGGTAAAAGTGGTTTTTCCACTCTCATGGGGGTCCTTTGCCCCTAACCCCAGCGAATGTGGAGGGTCCATTGTAGTGAATTACAAAATTGTGCATCTGGGCAGTGGCAAGAGAGTGTTCTAGTGCGCATCAGGAGTGCATGATGCGCATTAGAACACACTTGCTGGCACCTGGATGCATGTTGGGTGTTTCCTAGCCAGTGTATGTATGTGCATCAGGAGTGCCCCAGTGCACATCAGTGCCCATGGCACATCAGGGACATTGCACATTTGTCTCTCTACTGGCTCCAATTGCACAATGGCCACCCGTACTTTGAAAGTCATGGCAACACCTAGGGGAATGTAGGCTATGCACATGGCAACACTACTTATTTCTATTTCCTGCTCATGTAAATCCAGTTATGAAGACACAAGTCCCATGCTGATTTCCAGTCAATGTCTGAGCATGCAAAGAGCAAACTACAAATTCCCTCTTTCAAGGGACAGTATTTTATACCAGGTTTGGGCAACTTCAGTATAATATTCTTTACTGGAGTGCTACATCGATTCTTCTCTGATGGGCAGCTGTGGGGACAACTGAATCTGAAGTCATATTACATTGATTTTTTTCCCCTTTTTTGGTGGGAAATTTTTGTGTGTGTTCTAGTTCTTTAAAAACCATTTTCTAGGGAGAGGTGAAGGGAGCTGGTGTGAAGCTAAATATTTATTTATTTTAAATACCTTTATTTAAATATTTTTTTAAAAACAAGTTTTCAGTCAAAATATTAATTAAAAACAACAAAACTTACCCTTATAAATGTCTAGACATTGTATAGAAACTTTTCCCATAAATACTGATGCTGTGAATGTGGTAAGAGCTTTTCCAAGTGGGTGTTAACATACTCAATAAGAGGAAGCCACTTACTGTATATACTCATGTATAAGTCTAGAAATGTAGGTTAAAAATTGACCCCAAAAACCTGAGTCAACTTATCCATGGGTCAATGTAAGTACTGTATTTTAACTGACACACACACATATATATGGGGAAAGGCAAGTGTTTAATCTGTCCTGGAAGCACTGACTTCCCTCTATTCTCTCATTGATCCAGTTTTTAATATGAGCACCAACAGTTATGCCTCCTGGAATTTTGTAAGTTCTTTGGCATTGTTTTCCTTTGCTTCATCCTTTATATCCTTCATTAAATGCCCCTACGTTTTGCTCTCGACCTATCCATGGGTCATATCAAAATCCATAATTATGGTCCCAAAACCTGCCCTCGACTTATATATGAGATCAACTTATAGTCAAGTATATACAGTATCTGAACAGACTTTGAACAATATTGTAATTTTGTTATATTTTTATATTTTTGACATTTTTTTGTATTATCATTTCTATTTTGAATTTGGTGCGAAATTTTAAAGTTATTCTGCCATTTGGCTTTTATTTAAGCATATGGAAATGTGACAGTTCATAGCGTTTAGTGATAAATAAGAAGTACAAAATTCACAGAGGAAGCTGCTTTTTCAGACAAAAAGCCCCTTATTACAAGCAGCCCTCTGTATCAATGGATTTTTTTTTATCCACAGATTCAACCTTCCGCAGCTTGAAAATATTTTTTAAATGATTTTACCATTTTATATAAGGGACAACATTTTACTATGCCATTGTATTTAATGGGAGTTGAGTATCCATGGATTTTGGTATCCATGGTGGGTCCTGGAACCAAACCCCAGCAAATACCAAGGGTCCACTGTATAATTGGACAATTTTTTTCACATTGATCTCAAGTTATTCCATCGACCAAGTACCCCATAGTCATCTCCATCATGTCTCCATTGAGAGGTTGCCCCTTTTCTGTTGAGAGATTGCAACATGATTTGAACACCTTGCTCACAACAACCTCCTTGTCTCTGTTCACTTACACAGGTTGCGGAATGACCTCCCTGTTCGTTGATGGGGAAAACGAACAGAAGACTAATTTGGTAAGCGGAGCTTGCTTCCTAAAGCAGATGTTGTATCCATGGATCCACCTGTCCGTGGCTTGAATTTTATTTAAAAAATACATAAATTCTAAACGGGAAACCTTGATTTTGCCATTTTATATAAGGGACACCATTTTACTATGCCATTGTCTATAATGGGACTTGTCCATCCATGGATTTTGGTATCCATGGCATCTTGGAACCAAACCCCAGAGGATACAAAGGGCCCACTCGACTGAGAGGGATGGAAAAAATTTGCGAGAAGAAAGGCCTCAAGGTGGCGTAAATCAGCTTAAATTGGGCAAAATGTGTCATCAAATCCTGGGAGGTTGGCCCCAAAATATTACAGGTCAGAAATGTGTGCAGCACAGTCCCAGAAAATCTGAGGCCCTTTAAAACTACACAGTTATAGCACTATGATTCCACTTTAACTGGCATGATTGCACTCTGTGGAGTCTCGCTATTTGTACAACTTGAGTCTTCCTTATCCGAAAAGCCTGGGACTAGAGGTGTTTTGGATTTCAGATTTTTTAAATTTTATTTTTGGATTTTGGAATACCTTTATTTGTATATACATACATAATGAGATATCTTGCCAATGGGACCCAAGTCAAAACACAGAATTCATTTATTTCTCATATACACCTTATACTGTACACAGAACCAGAAGGTAATTTTATGCACAATATTTTTAATACTTTTGTGCAGGAAACAAATCTTTGTGTACACTGAACCGTCAGAAAGAAAGGAGATCATTATCTCAGCCACCTATGAAAAAAGTTTTGGTTTTTGGAATATTTTGGATTCCAATCAGGTAAATCAGGGACCCTTTCACTCTAGATTATTTATATAGCACTATGATTCCACTTTAACTGCTGTGGTTCCAACTTGTGGAATCCTGGAGTTTGTAGTTTTGTGAGGTACTGGTTGAAAACTCTAAATACCCCCCATTTACAAATCCCATGATTCAAACTATGGAGCCATGACAGTCAATGTAATCGTAGTGCTATAAATGTGAGATGCTGAGGGTGCTGGTTTCCATTTCTCCCCTCTTCCCATGCAGTGATTTCTTTTGGATGGAAAAAGAAATCTAATTGGAATAAGTCTTTTTTAAATATATATATATAAAATAAATATATTGGACAAAGCCATAAAGAATAATGAGAAACTGGGAAATTTTGTTTAAGAAAGTAGAAGAAAAAATAGGGTATGAAGAAGTTTTTAAAAAAGATATTTTCCATTATCTCTGAAAATGATTTTTGATTTAAATGGAATGTATACTCTCTGAGTGACTGTTTTGTGGGAGGAGAGAAAGGGAGGTGAAGAAAGTATATTACGAATTATGGATCATATAATTAGCACTATGTACTATGTAAAAGAGAACCAGTGTGGCATAGTGGTTTGAGTGTTGGACTACAACTTTGGAGACCAGGGTTCGATTGTTGCTTGGCCATGAAACCCACTCTCAGCCTTGGGAAGGCAAGGGCAAACTTCCTCTGAACAAATCTTGCCAAGGAAGCCCCATGGGTTGCCATAAGTTGGAAATTACTTGACGGCACACAACACACACTCACACACACGTAAATAAATAAATTTTCTCCCCTCTTCTTCCAGGGCCCTGTGACATTTGAGGATGTGGTCATCTATTTCACAGAAGCAGAGTGGGCTCTCTTGAACTGGACCCAAAGAGCCCTCTACAAGGAGGTCATGCAGGAGAATTACCAGAATGTGATGTCGCTGGGTAAGGGACAGGCAGGCGCCTCTTAGGACACTGGTTCCTTAGTTTTGGTCCTCCAGATGTTTTGGACTAATCCCTGACTGTTGGCCAAGTTGGTTGGGGCTTTTGGGAGCTGAACTCCAAAACAAATGGATGACCAAAGTGGAGGCAACCACTAAAGGACCCCTCCGTGCTGTTAATCTATTATCATGTAGACTTTTGCTGCTCAAGTCCTAGGCCACAGAGCTTGGGAAGACCTTTACCATAGTGACCAGGGGATTTTGGGAGATGTAGTCCTACGCTTTGTGAGACAAACCTTCACTGTGGCTCCCGTCACAACACAGACCAAATCAAACTTCATTTTCATAGTTAAAGTCCTCTCTCTGGTTTCGCTGGGATCTGTTTTGGACCCCTGCAAAAACGGAAAACCGTGCATATTCAAGCCCTATTGGTTAGGATGGAGGTGCGCACCCATTTTAACCCCCTCCTTTCGCCTCCCGCGGATAATGAAGCGATGCAGATCCCAAGTCTGTGAGAACGCAGGGAGGACTGTACTTTAAACAAGGTGTTATTCAAAAACATCTTGGGCTTCTTTATGTTCCCTTGGCATTAATACGTTAAATGTTCTGTTTGTTTAGTGCAGGTTTTATTGTGAGTGTTTTGTTTCTGTTTTGTTCTGTCTGTTTAGTTTATGATTGTTATTGTTCCTTTTTTTCTGAACTGAATAAATATATATTTTTAATTTTTTAAAAAAATGTTCCTTTGACAGGCACGTCCCCCATCTCGCAGGCACCCACTGCCACTGCGAAGGACACCCAAGAGTCCCAAAGGCAACGGGCAAAATTTTGGAGCAAAGAAGAGATCGGGCTTTTTGTCGATCTCTGGATCAGTCCAGAAGTACAAAATGAACTCCGGAATATGTACCACAACGAGGCAGTCTTTAACTGGCTCTCCACAGAGATGGGCCTACGGGGGTACAACCGTTCGGCCCGCCAGTGCCGGGAGAAGATGAACGCTCTGAAAAAGAAGTACAAGGAAGTCACCACTCAGAGTAAGGGCTCGGGGGTTGACCTGAGTGCCATGCCGTACTACAACAAGCTAGCGATGATCCTGGAGAAGAGAGACTCCACACCCAGGCCCCCACCAGAGAAGGGGCAGTGGCAGAGGCAGACAACTTTGACGCTGGCTAGGCAGACCTCACCGCTTGCGCTTGGGACTTCTGGACAGGCTGCACGATCTCCTTTAACCACCGCGCCGGTATTGCGGACGGCACTGGCTGCCACCCAAGGCAAGCCACCCCCTCAGAAGCAGCCTCGCCTTCTGCCAGAGAGTAAGTTTGGACTTGCTCAGGCTGGGACGACGTCCCCCACTCCACCACACGATCTTCTCTTGCAGGCCGGCGGGAGCATGACTACCGCACAAAAAGGCCAAAATCACCTTGGCCTGCTCACTCCAAAAATCAAGGAGGAGAAACTGCAGGAAGAGGAAACCAGCTCGATCTCCAGTGTACTCCCAAGCACCCTCCTGCCTGTGGAAGTCCGGGTGGTAGACGAGAATGGCATCACCATTGCCTCTGTGGAGTGCAAGCAAGAAAAAGAGGAAGAGGAGGAGGAGGAACACCCTGAGACTGGCAGCGTTGAGATGGATTTTGACACCAAACTCATCAAAAATATAGTGGACAATGGTGACCCTCCAGAGGCAGCGGCCATCCGAATTGACCCCAATGGGCTTTCAGAGTTCTCAGAAGAACTGTATGGCGGGGCTGAAGATGGCTCCGGGGATTTGCTGCAGTCTTTAGAAGACAGATTCTCCACATACCAAGGGCTTGAAGACAGCAGCCTTGACAGGGATAAAGGAGACCAAGAGCGTCCACTCTCCAGGGCATTATCTACAGGTAAGATGGCTTGAATATCCTGGAATTGCCAGATCCTAGGCTACATCTGCATTGCAGAAATAATGGAGTTTGACATCACTAACTGTCATGGCTCCATCTGATGGAATCCTGGGATTTATAGTTTGTTGTGGTTCTGGAGCTTTCTGGCAGAGAAGGCAGAATATCTTTCAAAACTGCAAATGCCAGAATTCCATAGCATTGAGCTATGGCAGTTAACGCAGTGTGAAATGCATTAATTCTGCAGTGCAAATGCAGCCCTAGATGCTAAGGGTCATGCATGTTTGTACTTGGAAGGGAGACCACTAAGGAATAGCAGATGCTGGTTGCTATATTTCTGAGGAAGGCACCACCTCTAAGCATTCTTGCCTTAAGTAAACCCAGTGAAATTCAAGGGGGTACTAGAAATCAACACGCAACTTGAAGACCCATACTTACAGATAACTTGACTTGGCTTGGCAAGCATTGGCTCCACACTCTCGTAAACTATTAGTTCTCTGCAGATCCCTCTTCCTGACCATAGACCATGTGGTCTTGG
Source organism: Sceloporus undulatus (assembly GCF_019175285.1). Classification (NCBI taxonomy): domain Eukaryota; kingdom Metazoa; phylum Chordata; class Lepidosauria; order Squamata; family Phrynosomatidae; genus Sceloporus; species Sceloporus undulatus. The sequence continues at coordinate 12,501,852 of NC_056523.1, forward strand.
GACTCCGAGTGTAGAAGTCTGAAAGACCTGATGGGCTAAGGTTGAGATTCATTACCCTGTATTTTTGTTGTTGTGTGCCTTCAAGTCATTTCAAACTTATTGTGACTCTAAGGTGAACCTATAATAGGATTTTCTTGGCAAATTTCTTCAGAAGGGGTTTGCCATTGCCATCCTCTGAGGTTGAGAGAGTGTGATTCACCCAAGATCACCCAGTGGGCTTACATGGCCACGCTAGGATTCAAATCCTGGTCTCCAAGCATCTAGTTCAACTCTCAAACCACTACACTAAGCTGGTTCTCTTGCTCTATATCTACAATTAAAGAAAATTACAATTTTTTGCACAAACAAGCTTGTAAAATGTGGGCTAGACAAGGCAACTGTTACGTGGATTTGTAATTGGTTGACCGGCCGAACCCAAAGGGTGCTCAACAATGGCACCTTTTCATCCTGGAGAGAAGTAACCAGTGGGGTCCCACAGGGCTCTGTCCTGGGCCCAGTGCTATTCAACATCTTTATCAATGACTTGGAGGAAAAAATTGGGGGAATACTTATCAAATTTGCAGATGACACCAAATTAGGAGGAATAGCTAATATTCCAGAGGACAGGATCAAAATTCAAAATGACCTGAATAGACTAGAAAGCTGGGCCACAGCTAACAAAATGAACTTCAACAGGGAGAAATGTAAGGTACTGCACTTAGGGCGAAAAAATGAAATGCACAGATATAGGATGGGGGACACCTGGCTTAAGGAGACAACATGTGAAAGGGATCTAGGAGTCCAAGTAGACCACAAGTTGAACATGAGTCAACAGTGCGATGCGGCAGCTAATAAGGCCAATGCGATTTTAGGCTGCATCAATAGAAGTATAGTGTCTAGATCAAGGGAAGTAATAGTGCCACTATATTCTGCTCTGGTCAGGCCCCACCTGGAATATTGTGTCCAGTTTTGGGCTCCACAATTCAGATAGGACATTGAGAAACTGGAGCGTGTCCAAAGGAGGGCGACAAAAATAGTGAAAGGTCTGGAAACCATGCCCTATGAGGAACGACTCAGGGAACTGGGGATGTTTAGTCTGGAGAAAAGAAGGTTAAGAGGTGATATGATAGCTCTGTTTAAATATTTGAAGGGATGTCATATTGAGGAGGGAGCAAGATTGTTTTCTGCTGCTCCAGAGACTAGGACCCGGACCAATGGATGCAAGCTGCAGGAAAAGAGATTCCACCTCAACATCAGGAGGAACTTCCTTACAGTAAGGGCTGTTCGACAGTGGAACACACTTCCTCGGAGTGTAGTGGAGTCTCCCTCCTTGGAGGTCTTCAAACGGAGGCTGGATGGCCATCTGTCGGGGATGCTTTGATTTGGATTTCCTGCATGGCAGGGGGTTGGACTGGATGGCCCTCTCGGTCTCTTCCAACTCTATGATTCTATGAACTACTAGTGACTTCTTGCAGAACCCAGGGTTGAGAAACTGGGCCCTAAACTGTTTAAGTTGAACCGGAATGGGAAACCGTTTTCAGCCCCAGTATTGAATTTCAATTTGGAAATTTTCCTGGTAGTCCCATCACTGTAGCAGATGACTCCAAGTATACACTGGTTACCTATTCTTAAAAAGGCTATTTTGGGCCAAAGTTAAGTATGGGTAGAGGTATCCCTTTTCTTGTAGGAGTAGCATTTAAGGAAACTTTTTAAAAGGAAAAATGCTTTAAATCCTCTGTCTTACATATGATCAGAGATAACAGTGGGGATTACCAACATAGTACTGAAAAAAGCTTTTTGTCTTATCTCTTCCTTTTTTAAAAAAAATCTAGAATATTTTGGGACTCGAGAATTCTGATTATTTGTTTAAGCATATTTATGGATACATATTAATGGATACTTGCCAGAATTTAAAATAAGTGAGAGGGCTGTGTATTAATGGTAGTGTCTGAAAGAGAAAAGAAGTAGTTTGGGAGTAAAAACATTTTGATAAGGAAAATATGTCTAAAAGGAATAGCTGGAGGCTTTTCCATGCTTCCAGTTTCTCTTTCATCCATGTATTGAAGGGCCCATAATTATTAGAGACCAGTTGGAAGAGATCATTTGTAATAATTATTCCAAGGTACATAATGCCTGAAGGCTGTATTTGAAAACCGGAGAGTCGTTACCATTTCTCTTGGGAGTATGGGACATGGATAGTAAGAAATAACAGACCAGATGTCTGGAAATCCGTATTCCAGTAAATCTCTTATTTCCAAGCAGTAATGAGACGACGAGAAGAGATTCCTTCCCTACACAATGCTTGAAGAAGACGCTTGTGATCTAGATGAAGAATTCCTGATAGCTAGAATTTTCCAATCCCTGATTTAGATATTTAAGAATACTAATTGCCACTTCTCTATTCCTCTGCAGCTGAAAGTCTCATACAGGAACAGGAACGCAAAGCACTCGAAAATGCCGATGCAGCCTCGATTCTCCTGGACATTGTGGGATGCAAGGATCCAAACTCAGGTGGTGATGTCGGTGATGAACCCCCGTTAAGCCGTGTCCTGCCAACTGGAGACTTAGATGGGGACGCCCCATTGACCAGTGCACAAAGGGCTGCCAGATTCAGGAACAAGAGAAAAATAGAGAGGGCTCAGCTGGCGAAGGACCTCATCAAAGCCACCAAGGAAACCGGGGAGCAAATTCGTGATGCTCTCTACGACCTCGACAGCAAGGAGTCACAGAGACGGGTGGATGACCGCCGGGTGGCCGTCTGGTGCGCCAGGCATATTGCCAAAAGCATAAGGGACTCAAGCCAGACGATGGCCACAGCCATGCGTGACTCAGACGCAGCCTTCCAGCGTTGTATGGAGAGCTACACCGCTGCTCTGGAGAGGCAAACAACTCTGTTGGAGCGTATTGCAGACACGCTAAATGGGCGGGCGGCCACTCCACAAGCCTCCTCGGAAGTTCCTAGAGATGGGACGCCTGTAACTCCCATACGGGAGAGTACCACACCTTCTCCTTCCCAGCCCCTTGGGAAGGGGAGTTCCAAGAGCTCCGAAAAAGATCCCCCCCTTACTGAGAAATCAACCTCAGAACAAGGGGGAAATTCCTAATGGTTGGGGTGGGATCAGACCAAAGTACTTGTAAGACAGGGCTGGGGAGATACTTGTCCCCCCAGATGATGTTGGATTCCAGCTCCCACCACTGTCTTTTTCTCTTATTGGTGTAGTCTATCTTTTTCCTTCCAAATTGTGCATTACATTTTTATGCTTTTCTTCATTTTATGTTTTAATAGTGTTCACGCTATTTTATCATAAGCCACCTTGGGTCCCATCTGTGGGAAAAAAGCAAGGAGACAAGCTGGGTCAGTCAAATCAAGTTCTCTTTTGCCATTGGCTGTGCTGGCTAGGACTGATGGACATTTCAGTCCAGCAGAATATGAAAGGCTTTATCTTTCAACACCTCTGTCTTAACGTAGAAACCAGAGACGTAACTGTGTTAGTCTGAAATATCATTATGCAAAGGGATCTTGCAGCGCCTTTGAGATGTAAGTGTGCAAAAGAAGATGCAGCATAAGCTTTTGTAGACTTGGTGTACTGAGTCTACAAAAGCTCTTGCCACAGCTTCTTTCACACAGTCTCAAAGTCTTAAAGTGTCATTGTTCATCTTGTAAGCGGGAAAATATTTGCAAGGCATTCTTGCATGTGGATGAAACCACCTTGGAACTATGGAAAGAAATATTGTTATGCCCGCATTTGATCTTATCTGAGCTTTCCTTTGTTAGATTACTTCAGAAGGTTGTGTTGTACTTTGCCCTGAATGGGGATGCCTTGATTTTGGAACAGGACTCATGAGCTCCAGATGTAGAGAAACTGCAGTCCCCATCAGGTGTGGAAACTGCACAACTCCCACACCTGATGGAAAATAGAACAGTCACCCTAAGGATGCTGATCCCTTTTCACCACTCTCCAACAAAAGCAGGGATGGTGGAGTCAGAGAAAATGTAGGCACGGATAAACAAGCCCATCCAAAAGGCTAGAACAACTTCCCTATGGAAAAAAAAGGTGGCAACAAGTGGGCATCCTTAGCTTAACAAGAAACCTGTGGAACATGCTAGATGCTGATAGACTGCAGTTCCCAGAAGATCAGCAATGGGAATTGTAGTTCAACATCAGGTGGTCTGCCTGTTCCTTGCCCTTTCAGTTAGAACAAGTTTGGCAATTTTTTGGAGTAGCGGGGAGCACTTTATCACTTTTCACCTTTTTTCTTTTTTGTTCTCTGGACCATTTTAGATCTAGCAGAGGCCATGAGGAAGTGCTTCCAGTCCAGCAGAACCTGAAGGGCTTTATATTCAACACCTTTGTGTTGAAGTGTTGACTGTGGGTCACTTCCTGCAAAGAAAAATTTTGAGCAATTATTTTTTTCAAGCAAAGGTTAGAATCCTTGGGCCCTTGTCCTACTCCTGACTTTAATAAAAGACTACGGGGTCGACAGCACAATAGATAAAAGTATTTACAGGCTGGAGAAAACAAAGGAAGGGGAGAGGTCTTAGTTCCATTCACACAGCATTAGGTCTCTTGACTAGTAAGGTGAGGTACATCTTTATAGAGTGTGAAATTAAGCTGTGGAACCTACTGCCACAAGGTAGAGTGAAGGCCACTGCCTTGGATGGTTTTAAAAGGAGGATTGAACAGATGTGTTGAGAATAAGGCTATTAGTAACCACTAGTCATAGTGGTTAAAAGCCACCTGCAATGTTCAAGGCAGTATGCTGGGAGCACAAGCGAGGGCACTCGTATCCGGTACTTTCCAAGGGCATCTCACTTGGCTGCTTTGCAAAAAGAATGCTGGATGATACTGTCTTTTGACCTAGCGCTGCTCTTACATTCTTACTGTTCAGTGACACAGCTGTATAAGCCTGGAGTATCAATATACAAAGGGATTTTGCAGCAGCTTGGACTATTCATATAATCTGATTATTAAGGACCTTCCAGGGCACCGGTGCACTCCATACCTCTTAAGTGCAAAAGCTCATGCTGCCACTTCTTTCACTCATTTACTCTTTCTTTCACTCATGCATTCTTAATGTTATGGAAAAGGGACTTTGAGACTAACTGCGAAATAAGTTGGTAGGACGAACCTTTGAAGACTTGGTCTACTTCCTGTGAAGAAGCCGGCCAAGGGCTAGTCTGCATGTAAATGTATTATGCAAATTGCTGCAGATATTCTCACATTTGCATGGGCATTTAATTGTCTTCATTTTCACATGCAAATTTGCATCTATTTGCATCTGTTTACCCTCCTCTTGCCGTAAATGTTCACCCATCTGAATCCAAAGCTAATGGATAGCTGTATGTGCAATGATGCACATTTCTGCTGATTTTGTGTTCCTGCATGGCAGGGCATGGGACTGGATGGCCCTTGGGGTCTCTTCCAACTCTATGACTCCATAGATACACCATTAAAAACCACAAAGCCTTTTTCTGTAGCATTTGAGGAGTTTTTGACCCCTGCGTCCTTAAAAAGCACAAACACCTGCGAATTACATGTGGCCCAATCACATTCTGTTTGATGGGAATGAGAAGTATTTTAATTGTGTAGACTAGCTCCAAGTCTATGAAAGCTCATGCTACAACTTTGCACAATTAGTCTCAAAGATTCTACATGGCCCCTTTGCATTCTGATATTCCAGACGAACATGGCTGTGTCTCTGAATTGCTACTGCTGTTTACAAAACTCAGATTAGATCGGGATTATTTTTTTTTTTAAATAGTTCACTGTACAATTTCCAGTATTCTTTACCAGCACTGCCCACAACTATTATTTTGCAACTGGGGGAAAAAAATCAAAGTTAAAAGAACTGTCACACAATTGAAACAAGACATTCTCTTTTCATTTTCAGGTCAGCCATTATTGGCCACAGTAGTATCTACTGCAATATTGTTTTCTTTTTTAAAAAGACTTTCTCTTTTAGCTTTCTACGTTTCTGGCATTTTCTGTTCTAGCATCTTCTGCTAGAAACGCCCAGACAAACGTACTGAGAAAGTTTAAGAATACATTTTTTTTAATTAAAGAAAATCCTACACTGGGTTAGCAATGCTGTTTAGGAGTGATGGGAGTTGTAGTCCAACACATCTGGGGAGCACTGAGTTGGAGGAGGCTGATCTAGATTCTCCATTTCAGAGCAGCATTCTGCAGAGATGCAAAATTTCTGGAAATTTGGAAGCCATGGAGTTAAAAAAAAGTTTCTTTTTCTAGGAGAAAAAGGCAAATTGAGTGGACGATTATATGCAATACTTATTTTTCATTTCATACCCAAACTTTAGCAACATAAAATGCTTCACGCATAACTTAGCATATTAGGATTGTACTGTTTGGCATATTTATGATTTTTTAAAAAATAAAAGCCTTAATTTTGTACGAGCAAAATTGTGAGTATACCTTATACTACAGAGAGGGCTGTCGACTGCTGCATCCTGTACTACGTTAGCATATGCGTCTTGGGTTTTGCCGGTTGAGAAATAGGGGCAAATGAAAACGGGAACCCAGAGTTTTGAAATAAAGGAAAATTTATCATTTGGACAAAAACAGTTATCGGTTGTAAGGACTAAGCTAGCAGCACAACTTGTTAGCATGGAAAATACAGAACTGTAATCTTATTACAAGTGACGAAGGGCCTTCTCAGCGAGCTTTTCTCATGAAGATGGTTGCACCCACTGGGTGCAGAAATAGGTTTCCCATTTGAGTGGGGTATATGTTTAATGTAGACGCAGGAATTACTTCCCAATCCAGCAATAGCTGAAGGGTAGCTGTGACTGTTCTTTGGCCGTTGACCCTTCCAGATTTCCTGGTCCACCTTCTTAAAGATCCCAGCAACCCAAGGGTAAATTGCCATAGAAAACATGCTATTAAAGGAAAGGTGAATCACCTTTTTACAGAGATTGCAGGCCCCCTTGATCTGTGCACAGCTTAACATTTTATTTTTTATAAAACACTTTTACAAAGAAATCTGACTTCTGGTTTTGCCTTTTTAATTTTTTGGCAATCTGTACAGAAAATTGCAGAAAACAGTCGTATTTTTAAAAAAAAACTTCTCTATATTTTTTACTGATGTTTCTGTATGTTTTCATTTGTTCTGGTTTTAATATTCTGTAAGTTGACTTTTAAGTCCCAGTATTGGGAGAGGGAAAAGAAAGGCTGGATATAAATTAATAAAATAATAATAATTTAAAAACTCAGCCCTTGTATCTGGCCTGCTCTGATTCTGTAGACTGTCTTGCATACAGATCATAATACGCAGTTGTTGGCGTTTTGAGCATGTAAAACCTTGTCTTTAAAAAAGCATTTCACCAATTCCACAAGGAAAGATTTTTGTCTCTTGACTCAGGCCTTAAGTAGGCTTGAAGATTTCACTTGTTTATTCTGTTCTTCAAGCCTACAAGTGTTACTGATATTTGCTGAGCTTTGGTTCCAGGAGCCCCCCCCCCCTCGCCCCCATTGATACCAAAATCCATGGATGCTCAAGTCCCATTAAATACAATGGCGTAGTAAAATGATGTCCCTTATACAAAATGGTAAAATCAAGGTTTACCATTTAGAATTTATATATTTTTGGAATATTTTCAAGCTGTGGAGGGTTGAATCCATGGATAAAGAATCCATGGAAATGGAGGGATGACTACATAGGAAAAGCTCCACTGAATATTCAGGAATAGGCATCCATGATTGTGCTATCTGCCAAGAACTGCTTACAACCTTCTAGATGCTGGTTAACATCAACTACCATCAGCCTTAGCATCACCAATGGTGAAGGATGATGGAAGTTGAAATTCAATGACATCTGGAGTATAGTGCTTGGTATCCACTGGGACTTAGTTCCAGGAGCCCAGAATCCATGGATGCTCAACTCCCATTCAATACAAACCATAGTAAAATGGTGTTGCTCATATAAAACTGCAAATCAAGCTTTACTTTTTGAAATTTACATTTTAAAAAGTATTTTCAAACCGTGGATGCTTGAATCCATGGATTAAAAAATCCGTGGATACGGAGGGCTGACCATACTATAAGTTACCAACTTGTGGACTGCTGTCTTGCATTGAACACACCAGTTTACAAAAGGTAAGCGTGGTCCGGTTTTCACAGGAGAAAGTGTAAGAAAAAGAGTGGAGTGTTGTGCAGTTCACTAGTGGAAATCACACTATGGGGCAAGAGTGTGATACATGGCAATCAGCTATCATTGCGAATATGGAATAACCCGGTATAACCCAGTATAATGGTATGATGTGAGAAGGATCTTAATATTTGGGTGGGACTATGGACATTATCAATCAAGGGAAATTGGAAGTATAATCCAATGGCAATCTGAACACAATCATGGGGTTTAACGTTATTGCGTGATAGACTACCACATGCAATTTTGGGCAATGGGAAGTCAGTCCAAACGCAATCATGGGGTTTCACGTTATTGCATGAGAGGTGATCACACACAATTTCGGGCAATGGCTATTTTCGGGCAATGGGAAGTCAGTTCGAATGCAATTCAAATTTTCGTAAATGCGTTCTGACCCCACTTTCTTTTCATTCGAAATTAAGAGAAATTCCTCCCGTGTGATAAACTCCAAAGTCAAGGAACCAGAAGAATCTCCAGGCAGGTGAAGGTTTTGTGCCTTCAAGTTGTTTCTGACCTGGCAACCCTATCATGGGGTTTTCTTGGCAAGATTTGTTCAGAGGAAATTTCCCGTGAGGCTGAGAGAGTGTGACTTGCCCAAGGTCTCCCAGTGGCATTCCATGGCCAAGCAGGGATTCGAACCCTGGTCTCCCTGTCTGGAGCTCCGGTGATCCCTTGTTGCCAGCCTGATCTTGACAATGCTGGGTTACATGGACCAAAGGCTTGATTTGGTATTGAGACGTCTTTCTATGCTCCCTTCCCGTTATACCCCAAGGTTGTCCAGGGGCCTGTTCACACTACAGAATTAAAGCACCATCATTCCATTTTAACTGCCATGGTTCTATCTTATGGAATCCTAGGTTTGTAGTGATGGCACTGGAGCTCTATAGTTGAGAATAATAAACCTATTTATACAATTTCTATGCTGCCTTTCTCCCAGAAAGTGGCTTGCAAGATATAATTTAAAAAACAAACAAACATTACAATAATTTGTTAAAACAGTTAAAGCCATCTAGTTAAAATAGTATAAAATTAATACAAAAATGTACAAAAGATAACTAAAACACGCACCCCATATAAAAAACCACCGTGTCATGATTATATAATAATAATAATAAGATTTATTACGGTCAATGACCCGCACAAAACAATACAATGCAATACAATATTATACAATATTAAAAACCCTGTCTAAATAAAAAAAGGCAATGAAAGAAATGTCCTTCTGTAAACTGCAAATCCCAGGACTCCTGTAGGATGGAGCCATGGCAAGTAAAGTGGAATAATACTGCTATAATTCTGTAGTGTGAATGTGGCATAAATCAGGGATTCTCAACACTTGGATCTTCCCTCTGAATTGTGCTCCAGACGCCTCCACCAATTCAGCCAATGATGGTGGATTCTGGGAGCTGAAATCCAAAATATTTGAAGGACGTCTGTCTAGATTTATTGGAAACAGAAGGCCAGAAAAACTGGAGGTCTGCAGTGGTTCTGAAACATTGGTCTCCAGATGTTTTGGACTTCAGCTCCCAGAATTCCTGACTGTTGGCCAAGTTTGGATGAGGCTTCTGGGAACTGAAGTCCAAAACAACTTGGGAAGACCAAGCTTTGGGCATCACTGTTTACACTTGCAGTGGTTCTCTCAACCTTTGGTCCTCTACATTTTTTGAGATTTCAACTCCCAGAATTCCAAAGAGCATTCTGACAGGGACTTCTGGGAATTGAAGTCCAAAACATCTGGAGGCCCAAAAGTTAAGAACCACTGGTTATAGGTTAAGTCTCTCTTTACTTTCTGAGACCTCTCTGCCCCAATTTCTGGGTTTTCATGTTTGTTTTCGTGTGCCAGCCCAGCAGCTTTCTGGTTTGGCTTCAGTCACATGGCAGGAAGCAGAAGTGCCTCTTGGTGCATCAACTATAATGGTCCCCTCTGTGCAATCCTAAATGCAGTCCCTCTGTCCTCCTTCCGTCCTTGTTTCAAAAGGATAGGAAAAGCCAACAGATCCACTTATTAACCTGCAGTTTCTTTGGAGCCTGCAGCTCCTAAGGCTGCTTCCCCAGAAGAGGAGCCCCACTGAGTCCAGTGACTTACTCCCTGGTAAGTATTCCTCATGCAAAGCTGCACCTTTCCAAAACCTGTTTTTAATAAAACAGATTAACCATCATTTTTTCTCCCCTTGTCTATCTGTTGATGAACAATCTAAAAATAAAAATAGGGTTAAAGAAAACTTTAAAAATAACAAATACATAACATAAGCTCCTCAGTGGATCCCAACTTGCTGTTGGGATCCCTTTATCAAAAGGATCAGGGAGGGATCCCTCTTGGTGGAGTGAGCTGAACTGGCTCTTGCAAGGGTTTAATGTCATTTTATAATGTTTTTATTTATAGATGATTCTAACTGTTTTAAAATTTTATTGCAATTTTTAATTTTAAAATGTTTTTTCATCATCTGTAAGCTGCCTTGAGTCCCTTCTCATAGAAAGGCGGCGTACAAAAGAAAGAAAGAAACTATAGTTTAATATTGAGGCGATTTAATTCTGTTTTAATGTGCCACTTTTTCTATGATTTGTACTGTGTTCTTTTAATGTGGTGAAGCTGCTCTGGGTCCCAGTTCTGGGGAAAGAGCGGGATAATAATAAAATAATAATAAATAAACTTTTTATTTGTATCCCGCTCCTTCCCAAGATCAGAGCGGCTTACAGCAATAGATAAAAACAATACAATACACGACAATAAAATCAAAATCACATACACATTATACAAAAAATTAAACAGACTAAAAGCCCCATTAGCCCATCCTCTTTGCCACAGGAGAGGAGGGAGGCCCATAGGAATTTAAACGGGGAATGCTTGCTGGAATAATAATAATAATAATAATAATAATAATAATAATAATGATCCTGCTTCTCCCTGCAGATCGAGGCAGGTTACAGTAAAAAGATAAAAATACATAATATAACATAATCATAAATTATGCAATCCCCAACCGTCCACCAGTATAAACATCAAATAGTCAATTACACATTCAAAATTAAAAACAGTTAAAAGATAGGCAAATGGAGAATAATAATAATAATAACAACAATAATAAGGGTAAGGATTTGGGCAAAGTCTTTCTCAAGGTTTTGATATTGGCAGCCCAGAAGGAAGGGAGACTTTTGGAAGCCGCTGAGGATGTCTGTCTCATCCCTCCTTTTGCAAAAAGGACCCTAAAGGCATCAGATCCAATCTGTTCTTGGAAGCTAAGCAGGGTCAGCCTTGGTTAGTCCTTGGAGGGGAGACTGCCAACACGTCCCAGATGCTGTAGGCTCTATTTTCAAGAGAAAAAGACTGGCAAAACCAACTGTTCAGTTGTTCTTGGAAGCTAAGCAGGGTGAGCTCAGTTAAGGGTAAGATGGGAGACCGTCAACAAATACCACGTATGTGGGTCTGGCACACTACACTATACACATTTCAACACTGTCTAACCCCTATCTTCATGGGGGCACTTTTGACCTGTTTCTCACATCGCTGCCTGTTTCCCACAGTCATCTATTCTCCTCACCTACCTTAGCTCACCAATGGCCATCATTAACACTGCACTTGTGACTTCATTTCCATATACAAAGGATTTTGAACTTGAATTGACATTCTCACACACCAATATAACTCTGTCCCTGGATTTCCACTCCACTAAATGCATCTGAGGAAGTAGATTTGAATCTAGGAAAGCTCATGCTGCCAACTTCTTTCTTTCAGAGAGTCCCAAAGGTGCTACAAGATATCTCTACATACTGATTCTATAGACTAACAGGGTTATATTTTTGAATAATGATAATAATATGCATCTGAGGAAGAGTTAAGTCTAGGAAGGCTCATGCTGTCAACTTCTTTCTTTCAGTTACTCTCAAAGGTGCTACAAGATCTCTACATACTGATTTTACAGACTAACATGGCTAAATCTTTGAATAATAATAATAATAATAATAATAATAGAGTATGCATCTAAGGAAAGCTCAGGCTGTCGACTTCTTTATTTCAGTTAGTCTCAGAGGTGTTACAAGATCTCTCTACATATAGGTTTTGTGTGTTTGTGGGTATTGTGAACCATCAAGCCATTTCCAACTTATGGTGACCTTAAGGCAGTGAACCTGGGATGAGGTTTTCTTGGAAGATAGGTTCATGATGCTTCATGATGCTGTTGATGATGATGCGAATTTCATCAGAGGGGGCTTGCCAGTGCCAAAACTCAAACTTGTATGCAAAGAGATCTTGAAGTACCTTTTAGACTAACTGAGATGATGATGATGATTAATGTTTATTTATACTGCACAATACATTTGCATGGAACTTTAGAGGCGTCATCAAAACACCATATAGCCTGCCAATGGCTTACAATCTAAAAATCATAAAATATAAACTGTACACAATTAAGGAAGTTATGTAGTTAAAATACAAACTGTAAAAACAACTAATAGATATAATCAAATTTAATATTTTAAAACAATATTAAAATACTTTAGAGAACAAGAAAGTCTTTAATTTAGATTTAGAACTAAGAAGAGAAAAGATAGTCCGCAGATGTTTGCAGTACAGGATGGCGAGAATCAAGGGTTAAGAGGGAACTAGGTTGCGTAAAGCTTTAAACGTTAAGAGAAGGAACTTGTATTGAATCCTAAAAGGAATGGGTAGCCAGTGAAGAAATGCCAGAAGTGGGGTGACATGATCCGAGTGACAAGTTGAAAAGATAATCTTAGCAGCAGGATATTGAATGAAAATCAGAGGAGTAAGATTGGACAATGGGAGCCCCGCCAAAAGAAGACTGCAGTAGTCGAGGCAGGAAATAAGTAGGGCATGAACTAAGGTTTTAGCAGAAGCCGATAGAAAATGTCCAACTTTAGCAATATTATAAAGAAAAAATTGGCATGACCTGGCTACAGCTGGAATCTGAGGAGCAAAGGATGAAGAAGAATAAAAAATAAAGCCACGGCTCTCTGCTTCCTTCACAGGATGAACGGGAACATTATTGACTGTGATAGAAAGTAAAGTAGATTTTGGAGGAAAGATGGGTAGTTCTGTCTTAGCCATATTAGGTTTTAGACGCCGATAAAGTATCCCAGGGTTTAAAGCTTTACACAACCTAGCTCTCCCTTATTTGTTAGTCCTTATTTCATCTTACCAACCTGTTCGAGATTTGCGGTCCAGTTGGGTCTTCTTACCACACCAAGGGTTTCTTTTTCCTTTGCTCACTTCAACCTTTTTCAGTTGCTGCACCATACTTCTGGAACTGCCTCCCTAAACATCTGCGGACTATCTCTTCTCTGTCTAGCTTTAAATCTGGATTAAAGACTTCCTTCTTCTCAGAAGCATTCGGTACTCAAATTTAATATTGTTTTATAATTTAGATTTTACTGTATGTCTTATCTGTTTTGACAGTTCTATATTTTAATTGCTTAACTTTGTATAGTTTGTATTTTATGACTTTTAGATTGTATGCTATTGGCAGGTTATATGCTGTTTTGATGATGCCTGTCAAGTGCCATGCAAATTTATGGCGCTTTATAAACAGTAATGATGATGATGATGATAATGGATTAATGATGCTCCACAATATAGAGCATTTTACAGGTTTGCACAGACTCTCTGTATTCCAAGTGGACAAATGTGTTCTTTTGTTTCAAGGTAATTTTTGAGGATGCAGCTGACTGTGTCCCTTGAAGGAGCGACAAGTTGCGGCTGATTGCAAATTGATGAAATTTCATCCTGGTGCTTCTGAAAGAGAATCAGAGGAACATGGCCTCTCTGGGTAAGGATTTAATTCCTGTTTGTTATTATTATTATTATTATTATTATTATTATTATTATTATTATTTATTAACCTTTATTTATGAAGCGCTGTAAATTTACACAACGCTGTACATACAATCTTTTTAGTTAGACGGTTCCCTGCCCTCGGGCTTACAATCTAAAAAGACATGACACAGAAGGAGAAGGGAGTGGTGGAGGGAAAGGGTAAGAGGTCCAGCAGTTCCTCTCTACCTCCGAGGCCTGGACCAAGGCAGATGGACTGGAGGGAGGGCTTGGCTTCATAATGGATGGTTAATCTTCTTCCAGGGAAAATACATACTCTCAAGTAGGATAATACATATACAGTACGTAGCAATACAGGAAATGGTTTGATAAACAGGCACCAAAAGAACATCAGATAGTAAAAGACAATTATGCAATGCCTGGGAAGGCTTCTCTGAACAGGATGGTTTTCAACTCCGTTTTGAAGCTGGTTAAAGAAGTGATGGCTCTTGCTTGTGGGGGAAGAAGGTTCCAGGAGTGAGGGGCAGCAAGTGAAAAGGGGCGAATCCAGAATGGGGCAGAGGAAATCCTGGGCTGAGACAGCAGACCTTGACTACCAGAACAGAAGTTTGGAAGTTAGAATGAGTGCTCAGAAGATTGCTGTTGTCTTTTTTAAGCCCTGAAGGGTGTTTGTGCCTGGCTGGAATCATAGTTTTGATGTTTTGCCTCCACCTTCTAGATGAGTGAAATGTACTCTGACCAAAACTGGTTTGTCCATTCAGACCAGGGATGAGAATCCCTCATTTTTTATGACAAGCGGTCCATTCATAGAATCATAGAGTTGGAAAGACCACAAGGGCCATCCAGTCCAACCCCATTCTCAGGAACTCACAATCAAAGGAGTCTTACTAGGTCAGTGAATGAATGCTTGCAAGTCACATATTAAAAGGACAGAAAAGTACTGATGCTAAAGTTCACTCCACACAAATGGTCATCCAGCTTCTGTTTAAAGACCTCCAAGGAAGGAGACTCCACCACTCTCCGAGGAAGAGTGTTCCACAATCCAACAGCCCTTACTGTCAAGAAGGTCTTCCTAATGTTTAAGTGGACTCTTTTCCTGTAGCTTGCATCCATTGCTCTGGGTCCTGTTCTCTGGAGCAGTAGAAAACAAGCTTGCTCCATCCTCAATATCACATCTCTTCACATATTTAAACATTGCTATCATGTCACTCCTTAATGTCTTCACCAGGCTAAACATACCCAGTTCCCTAAATCTCTCCTGATAGGGCATGATTTCCAGACCATTCACCATTTTAGTTACCCTCCCTTGGACACTCTCCAGTTTGTCAACATGCTTTTTGAATTGTGGTGCCCAGAACTGGACATAGTATTCCAGGTGAGGCCTGACCAAAGTATAACAGAGTAGCACTGTTACTTCCCTTGATCTAGACACTATACTTCTATTGATTCAGCCTAAAATTGCATTGGCCTTGATAGCAACCACATTACACTGATGACTCATGTTCAACTTGTGGTCTACTAGGACTGCTAGATCCTTTTCACATGTAGTCTCCTTAAGCCAGGTGTCCCCCATCCTATATCTATGCATTTCATTTTTTCTGCCTAAGTGCAGTACATTATATTTCTCTGTCTTGAAATTCATTTTGTGTGTTTTCCCTTCCATGTAATCTGTTGTGGACCATATGTTAATGGAGGACAGGCACTGGGTCTCTTTGCACCATACTCTAGTTGGAGGATCATGAGTAAAAAAGTAGATCCAAGAAGCCTGCTGACTGCCCACCCCTCTGTTAAAACACTATGTTTTAAATTCTTTATGGGATTCCATTTGGAAATTGGCTACTAACATTCTCTATTTTACTTTAATTGCATTATTATTATTATTATTATTATTATTATTGATTCACTCTTTCCCTAAGTATTAAAAACCTCACTAGTATGTTCTTTTTCAAACCTCTTTCTTTTCCCTTGATCAGACTTTCCTAGTGTGACAGTGAAACTTGAAGATGAAGAAGAGGTACCATGGGTCCCGAATAATCAAGGATCAGAGGAAAATGAGAATTTCCCAGGGTCCCATTCAGGTGAGAGACAGGTTCTGTGAAGGCATGCAAAACTATTGTCAGTGTCTCTATTTTGGGACTGGGAGACTTATGGCCCTGTCTTGAATGGGCACAAAGGAAAGTGTTATAGCTGGAGGAATGAGCTACAAAAAGACTGTCCTGAATTCAACTGTTATCCTGGCCATCAGTTCTCTAGATCAATGTGACTGAAGCAGCATCTGCAGAATAAATGCAGTTGGATACCACTTTAACTGCCATGGCTCAATGCTATGGAATTCTGGATTTGTAATTTTGTGAGCTATTTAGCTTTCCCTCTGGTGCCATAGCAAACCCCAAATCCCAAGATTCCATAGCACTGAGCCATCGCAGTTAAAGTGGTGTCAAACTGCATTATTTTTGCAGTGCAGATGAAATTTAAAAGTGGTGATCTATGGAGAGATGTTGATATGTGAGCCATTGGTTGCTAGTGCATGGCAAATTTCTATCAGAAAGAAACAGTTCTTATCAGTATACACAAGTATGGTACTAGTTTGTGGCACATGGAGAAAAAACTTGCCAGTCTGCCTCATCAGATAGGTTGAGAAGCAAACACTGCTCTAAATTGCCTTTGGAAGCTGCTTTGTCTCAGTCTCCATACTCCCATATTACCATCTGTGATATGGGCATAATACTAGGAATTTAAATTATGTAGCAATGAATATGAGGGTTATTGATTTCAATCCGTTCGAACCTTATAAAGCTATTCATATAAATATTAAATTGTTTTTTGAGGGGTATCCAAGTTCTCTTGTTTACTTTGTACACTGAGCCCTTCCTATATGTGGAGGGAGGGGTGTGTGTCTGTTCCGGACACACACACACCCTGCATAAAGGGAAAAACGTATACAGTATCCTCAAGCCCCATTTAAAACAATGGTCGAATGCTCCTAAGTGTGTCGTGGTGCACACATCTTGTGCACACGTGACATTCTTGCTTTCAGGGCTTGCTTTCCGCCTAAGATTAAAGCCGCATATGGCATGCCCACGTATGGTGTGGGCACACTGTACTGTTATTGCTTTCCTTGCAGAAGTCGCAACCCATCGGACTGGGTTGCCCATCTGCCCATGCCAGAGTTAGTGTTTTTGTATCTGCTGGTATAAGATTTTAGAGAGTATGTATAAGTTCAGAAAATCATGACTAAAGGAGGACGTGATAGAGACATATACAATTATGCAGAGTGTGGAGACATGAATAGAAAGAAGTTTTTCTGGCTCACTTGTGATCCTACAACTTGGGCCATGCAATGAAGCTGAATGGTGGGAGGTTCAGGACAGATAAACCTAAAGCAATTATTACAAAGCTATTGAGCTGTGAAACTCACTGCTGCAAAATCTCAGGCATAGAGTGGTGCCTTCAGTGTGGTTAAGAATTGTACTGGAAACTTTGTTTATGTGAGACTCTGTCCACTAGATCACACTGACTGTTCACAAAGCCACCCCATACGCAGGGCAGTCTCAGCATACACACAGGATCTTGTCTTCTATTCTTTATTTGAAAATTATTTATGAGTGGGCCCTTGGTATCCGCTGGGGTTTGGTTCCAGGACCTTCTCAGGAATACCAAAATCTGTGGATTTTAAAATATCCCCATTAAATACAGTGGCATAGTGCCATGGTGTCCCTTATATAGAGTGACAAAATCAAGATTGGAATGTATATTTTTGAGGAATATTTTCAAGCTGTGGATGCTTGAATCCATGGATAAAGAATCCTTGGATACTGAGGGCCAATTGTACTTTAATATTATTTGTATTTTGATCAGTTCTAATTGATATGATCTAAAGAAAACCCAGAATATATCTATCATTATTTAAAATAGTTTCCAAAGTGGTTTACCAGATAAATAAATAATCCCATAAAGGTTTTCTGAATTTTAACTTGTTGTGTGCCTTCAAGTCATTTCTGATTTATGGTGACTAACAGGTTTTCTTCACATATCATCATATCATGGCGTTTTCTTGGTAAGATTTGTTCAGAAGAGGTGTGCCATTACCTTCCACTGAGGCTGAGAGCATGCCACTTGCCCAAGATCACCCAGTGAGATTCATGGTTGAGTTGGGAATCTGTGATCTCAGTCCTCGTATCACTACGCTAGGGTTGCCATAGCACGGCCCCCCCATGACCAGCACGGTTTTGGGGGGCCCTCCCGGTCACGGTCCGGTTTGGGCCCCCACCCGTGCCTGGTCCCCTGTTTGGGGGCCCGCTCCGGCCATTGCCGCTGCCGCTAATGCGGCTGCTGCGGCGCCAACCCACCTCCTCCTCCAGCTCGCCTTCCTCGCCTCCAAGGCGAGGGCTTGAACACTGCCCAGCCCAGGCCTCAGTAGGGGCAGTGGCAGGCGCGCGCGCGCGGAGGGAAGTGAGGCAGGGAAAGCGAGGCCCCATTCCCTTCCCTGGCTTCCTCCCCTGGCAACGGAGAAAGCCAGGCAGAGGTTTGGGGCTTCGCTTCAGCGAGGCCCCACTCCCTTCCCTGGCTTCTTCCGTCGCCGGCGGAGAAAGCCAGGCAGGGGAAAGAGCCTTTCCTCTTTCTCCTACTCCTTCTGCCTCCTCTCCTCCTCCTTTTCTTCCTCCTCCTCTTCCTTTCTTCTTCATCTTTTTCCTCCTCTTCTTCTTCCTCCTCTCCTCCTCCTTTTCTTCCTCCCCTTCTTCCTCTTCCTTCTTCCTCCTTTTCCTCCCCTTCTTCATCTTCTTCTTCCTCCTCCTCTTCTTCTCCTTCTCTTCTCCTCCTCCTCCTCCTCTTCCCCTCTTCCTTCCCTTCTTCTTCCTCTCTACTTCCTCTTCTTCCTCCTCCTCCCCTTCTTCTTCTCCTCTTCCTCCTCCTCTTCCTCCCCTTCTTCTTCATCTTTTTCCTCCTCTTCTTCTTCCTCCTCTGCTCCTTCCTCCCCTTCTTCCTCCTTTTCCTCTCCTTCTTCTTCATCTTCCTCCTCCTCCTCTTCTTCTCCTCCTCCTCTTCTTCCCCTCTTCCTCCCCTTCTTCTTCCTCTCTACTTCCTCCTCTTCTTCCTTCTCCTTCTTCTCCTCTTCCTCCTCCTCTGCCTTTTCCACTCTTCCTCCTCTTCAATGCCCAAATGTGCTGTTTGGAATGGGGGAGGCAGGTTGGCCAGAAAGGGAAGTCTATTTTTGCCATCTGTCTAGGAACAATGTCAAAATGTCCTCCATTTTGATCATGCCTAAGAAACATGCATTTATATTAACACTTTTAAAAAAGCATCATTTTTTGCGTGTCCTCCATTTTTACAAAATATGTACTACATTTGAAAACTTTGTCCTACTTTTGTCCTACATTTGTCCCAGTTTTGAGGTCCAGAATTATGGCAACCCTAACTACGGCACACTAGCTCTCTCATTTTTACCTTACATTTATATGTTTTTTAACTACTGAAGCCTAAATTAATGAACTTCATATGCTGCTGGACATGACACCTTCCACCACTGAAAAGCAATGCCAAAGTGGGTGGAATGATGGAATGAACAGGTGATCAGCACTTACCAGTCAAAAAGGTACCAGTTATCAAAATGTTTCTGATTTCCTCTTTTTCTTTTCTTTCCAAGCAGAATTTTCTGTTCCTAAATCAGAAGTGATCCATGGAGGAGACCCTTGGATTCCAGAGCCTGTTTCCAAAGAAAGGGAGATCCCAACAGACTATGGCTCAGGTAAACAGAAAAGTCTGGACAAACTCTTGGAATCAGGATATCAGTAATGCTTGTTAGTAACTTTTAGAACTAGTAGGGCGTTGGGAATGTGTGTCACTGACAACCATCTGTCTCCATCAGAGAAGCACTTCTGTCATCTTCTTCCCTTTTGTCTCCTTGCTCAGAGCTTCCAGATGTGATAATAAAACTGGAACAAGAAGAGGATCCCTATGTCCCTTACCGCCAGGTTTCAGAGGCAGGTGGAATGTTCAAAGGGGCCCAGTCAGGTGAGTGCAGTTAAAATGTTCACTGAATCTTATCAGGGCTTTCATTGATGAAATGCTGGGTTGAACCAAGAGGCCCATCCAGTCCAATATTTTGTTTCTCAGCAGTGGTTTATTTTAGTGTTTATGCGGAATGTTCCATATTCAGCCTGCAATCTGACATGGCTCATTGTAGTGTAATTTGCCCTGTTCTCATCCAGGCACAAATGGCTGTGGATAAGGGGCTTTAGCAGCAATGCAGTAGGCCTAGGGAAAGGAATTTGTCCTTGTAAAGGAAGAAAAGGAATACCCACCTCTGCAGCCATCAAAAATAGACATATGCAGGTGTAGGGGTATCTTTCATATGTGTATGCCATTAATATAAAACCTAAATATGCTAAAGGTGCCAGATCCTGTCTGATCTGGGAAGCTAAGCAGGGTCAGCCCTGCTTAGTATTTGGATGGCAGACTGCCAATGAATGACATGTGCTGCAGGCTATATTTTAGAGGAAGGAACTGGCAAAGATTCCTTACCTAAGAAAACATTATGAAATTCATGGAGTCACTTGGAGGTACAGTGATACACACATGCACACACACATGCCACTAATAGTTTGCCAGTGATCAGGTCAAGATTGGCATTATAGTTCTCTGTTTATTTTGACAGGAGATGGGCATGAAAGAATCTTTGCAGGAGAACTACCATATTACTCTGGCTGTGGGAAAAACTTCAGTGATAAACCAGACCTTATCAAGCATGAGAATCAAAGCATGGCTGAAAAACCACACAAGTGCTCACGCTGTGCGAAAAGTTTCATGAAAAGATCCAACCTTCGCACACACGAGAGAATCCACACTGGAGAAAAGCCATTCCGCTGCTCTGAGTGTGGGAACAGTTTCAGTGACGGCTCCAGCCTTATTAGACATAAGCGAAAGCACACAGGAGAAAAACCCTACAGTTGCTCCTCCTGTGGCAAAAGGTTCAACCAGAGCTCCAGCCTTATCAGGCACGAGAGGAGCCACACGGAGCAGAGGCCTTATAAATGCCTGGAGTGTGGGAAAAGGTTTAATCAGAGTTCTACCCTGGTACGGCACGAGAGGATCCACAGAGAACAGAGGATGTTTAAATGCTCGGCCTGTGACAAAAGATTTATTCAGAACGCAAGCCTTCTTGCACATGAGAGAACTCACAGGGGAGAGAAACCATACTGCTGCACACTGTGTGGGAAAGGCTTTGTTCATAAATCAAATCTTCTTATTCATGACATGAAACACACTGGTCTCAAACCGTTTAAATGTCCAGACTGTGGCAAGGGATTTAATCAGAATTCAAGCCTGGTCATTCACAGGAGAATTCATACAGGAGAAAAACCCTATAACTGTTCTCACTGCCGGAGACCCTTTAGTGACAAATCAAGCCTTAATAAGCACGAGAGAGCCCACAGAGGGGACAAACCATATAAGTGTTCAAACTGTGGGAAATGCTTTGTTCGAAGGTCACACCTTCTGACACATGAAAGGATTCATACAGGAGTAAAGCCGTTCAAATGTTCACACTGTGGGAAAAGCTTCAGTAGCCGATCACATCTTATAAGGCATGAGGGAACCCACACAGGAGAGAAACCTTACGACTGTTCTTTCTGTGGGAAAAGTTTCAACAGGAAATCCAACCTGACTAACCATGAGAGGACCCACACCGGGGAGAAGCCTTACAAATGCTCTGACTGCGGAAAGAGCTTCAGCGACAGGTCGAGTCTCATTAAACATGAGAGAATCCACACAGGCGAGAAGCCCTACAGCTGTGGGGCCTGTGACAAAAGTTTCAGCGACAAATCAAGCCTCATCAGGCACGAGAGAATCCACACCGAAGAGAAGCCTTACAAGTGTTCGGATTGTGGGAAAGGGTTCAACCAGAGCTCGAGCCTCATCGTGCACGAGAGAACCCACACAGGAGAGAAACCCTTTAAATGCTCAGACTGTGGCAAAGGCTTCATTAGGAGAACAATCCTTAATAAGCATGAGAGAACCCACACTGGAGACAAAGAATAATGTTCAGGACAGTGGATAAGATCTGCTATGGTCTACAATGCAAGGGTGGGCAACCTGGTGCCCTTGAGATCTTTTGGACTGCAACTCCCATATGCCCTAGTTAACATGGTTAATAGTCAGGGATTGTGAACGTTTTAGTCTAGGACTTCTGGAGGGCTTATCTCGGTCTTGGGCTGTCTTACACATGAAGGAGCTCTGGAGGAAGGAAACTATTAGAGTTAATGTAGTGTAGGAGCAGAGCTGTAAACCAAAAAGCTCCTGGTTGAGATGCTGCCCCTACCATGATCTTAGGAGACCTTGGCTCACACTCCTGGATTCACGCATAGCCTACGGTGCATACAGAGCTACAGGTGCTTCAATGAGTTGATTTCAGTGAGTGAATCATGCTCAGCTCTAGCATTGGATTACAAATTCTGATACATTTCTGCATGCAGATGATCTTTGTATAAAACAGGGATGGGCAACTTTGGTGGGTCTGGGGGGGGGGGTGATAGTTCCTCCCTTGGACCTGTCATAGACTGTGCTTCTTCCCAAAATAATCCCACCATCATTTTTAAAAAACTTAAAATGACATAACGTTTAATGTTTTTGCAGAAGACACTAGAAGGCCTCTCATATGCAGTAAAGTGAGTATGACCTGTGTGTGGCCCCCATGTGGTTGGACCCCCAAGGCCACTTTGGTATTCCCATACTATTTTCCCACTCAAATGCCTCTGGGTGCATGTCACTATATTTCAGCTTCTGGACATTTTAGGCCCAGCAGAGGACTTTTTAAAGAGGAAATAATAGGAAGTGAACAGAAAGTAACTCCTGGATCACTTCTTGTCGTAAAAATAGATCCACCTGGCTTACAGTGGGCCAAGGGAGGTTGAAAACATAGTGAAGATGCCTCTTAGAGGGTGTGTGTGTGTGTGTTTGCAGAAGAGATGTGGGTCCCTCCCCAAAGATCTCCAGAGGGAAGCTGATGTGACCTTCTCATCTTTGACAGTTGCTCCCTCTCTGTATGTTGGTTTAGGGAGAGGTTTGTGTCTTCTGGATGTGGCAATTCCCTTTTAAGTCCAAAAATAAAATATAGTATTTTGAACTGGAGAGCTCTTGGAGCCACAAAGAGTATTGTATGTAAGGGCTCCTGATGTAAGAAATGAGAAGGGATGTGCAAGGTAGTCTACACCGGTTATAGGCACACCTCTGGCTCACGGTCGACTTTTTGTTTATTTATTTTTAAAACAGAAGATTTATTAAATCCATTGGCCCAAGTGCAATGTTGTTCTGACTCTTGAGTGCTAGCACAGGAGAACTCCCCCCCCCCCCCAACTCCATTTGTCCTCTTGGCTCTTGCAAAGGAGTAGGTTTTGGGAATGCATGGAGTACTACAGTTATGATCCCTTTAGTACCCCATGCATGGGGTGGGGTGGGAAAAACAAGGGCAGTGCCCCCCCCATAAGAATTCTGCCTTCCCCATGGAGTTTTGATGAAGTGATTTGAGTGTTGAGCTAGGACACTGAGAGACCAGGGTTCAAATCCCCACTCGGCCACAGGAACCCACTGGGTGACCTTGGGCAGGGAATGGTTTCTCAGCCACAGAGGAAGGCAAAGGCAAACATATCTGAACAAATCTTGCCAAGAAAACCCTGTGATAAACTTGCCTTAGGGTCATCATAACTGACAAACAACTTACCCTCCAACCTTTCACAGATGAAAACTGGAAAATGTGGCCAAGCAACATCAGAGTGTGGTCAAGATAGCAAAAGCTATTACTAAGGAAGAATTAACAAGCTAGGAGAAGCTGGAGCAGTTTGCTTTTGCTTGAGCCTACTGGGAAGGACAAGACTCTGTCCCTCCTCTTCTCCTCCCTTTTGAGTTAAGTGAGTGCAAACTACTTGTGCATTTGGAACTCAGTTTGCAACACTTGATGCAAGCTGAGGAAAAAGGGGGAAAGTGGGAGATGGATAGAGCCTGGGAGATTTTGAAAGTAGCTGAAAAATTGGGATGACAAAGGATTAATTGGGATGGTGCCTGCCAAATGGGAGTGTATGGATTCTGGAGTCGACACAGTTGCTCTTCAGAAATGAGCTTCTGGTTTGTTGAAACTGAGTTAGCATCTGTCTACACAATTTGCTTTCCTAGTACAGTATGGTGTTGTGGTTTGAGCATTAGGCTATGACTCTGGAGACCAGGGTTTGAATCCTGGCTTGGCCATGTAAAAACTCACTGGGAGACCTTGGGCAAGTCACTCTCCTTCAGTCTCAGAGGATGGCAATGGCAAACCCCCTCTGAAGAAACTTGCTAAGAAAACCCCACAATAGGGTTGCCTTAGGGTCACCATAAGTTGGAAATTACTTGAAGGCACACAACAACAACAACAAACCTTCCTTTAGTTGAACCCAAGGGTCTGCCAAGAGGAGTAAGGTAGAAAGTGCTGGGTTGGGGGATGGATCCAGTTACCTGTTCTATCACAGAAGTAGAGATATACAATTTCCAGACACTTTGAAGCTGTGGAGAGAAAATAAATTCCTCATTTTTTGGCAACCTCCCCCCCCCCCAGATATTTGGGGGAAATTGAGAAATATAACCTTAGCACCATTTACAAATTGAAAGTCACTTTGGGAAGGTAAACTGCATTATGTATACCTTGACTTGGCATAAAAATATCGTGTTTGATATATTAAAAGTACAGTTTATTCAGAAAATAATTATGAATTGAAGTCTGTTTTTTCAAGTTTTGCTTTTTGTTACAAATGAAGCTACAAGGTGCAGGAAATGTTAAGGAACACATGGACTATAAGGAGTAGCTTTGCATTTGCCAGGTTGTGCGGAACAGGGGAGGAAAGCACACCAAAAAAAACCCAACTTAAACATAAGAAACCATCCACATCAGTAAAACAAATAAAATTATTTAATCTCTACTCTTCATAGTGTTAACCAGATCTAAAGCACTCATTCCTACAGACAGAACTGAGAAGAGGAAACCTAGGAATTGCAATGCTAAAACATTAGTGTCTTACCAAAAAGTTTAACCACGATTGAGTCTCTCTTATCTGGAATTCCAAAATCCAAAATATTCCAAAATCTGAAATTATCCCCATGGATGAAGGAGACAGTGGCACCTTTGCTTTCTAATAGTTTGTTGTACACAAACTTGGTTTCACCAACAAAATGATTTAAAATGTTGCATATCACATTACCTTCAGACAGTGTGTATAAGCATAAATTAATGTTGTGTTTAAATTTGGGTCCCACCTCCAAGTTATCTCCTTAGGTATATGCAAATATTCCAAAATCCAAAAAACCCTCCAAAATCCAAACACTTCTTGTCCCAAGGGAGACTGAATCTGTACTATGTAGATTTTAGAAACTGTATGGAGGGAATACATATATGAGCACTTTGTCTTAAAAATTACGTTTGTCATTTTAAAAGAAAATGCCCATTTTTTTCTAGTTTCGGTTTTTCCTTGGAGAAGGGGGAAGCTTAGCGAGAAATGTTTTGTTTTTATCCAAATGTTTTCTGTAGTCTTCTGGGCCTTCCTGTCTCTGCCTCATGAGCCTTACATTGTAATGACTTGTGCAAGCATCTCCAAATGCCTACCTGAATTTTTGCAGGGATGCAGTTGGCTGTAAGAGAAAGATCTTTTTTCTTTTTTCTTTCAATCAGCATTAGAGAGGATCTGCACTTGTCTGTCTATTGCAAATCACCCCATCATCTACCAAAAGAGCAAAGCTAAGGAAAGATGATTTAGGGAACTACACCTCCCAAAATCCCCAACACAGTAAGATTGACTGGATGTTCTGGGCAATGTAATTAAAAAACTTTCCCAAACTTTGCAATTGTTAAAGGATCAACCTTCTGTCAACCACTGCCTAACTCACCTTGTTATGTCTACACCTAGTAATATTAAGACATATTCACACACGATACTGTGCAGGGTGACCACATGTCCTCCTTTTCCAGGATGTCCTACATTTCAGCCTTCTGGCCAGGAGGGATTTCAAAATGCCCTCCATTTTGAGCATGGCTAAGAAGCATGCATTTATATTTACGTTAGTATATGGAGAGATCTTGTAGCTCCTTTGAGACTAACAAAGAAAGAAATTAGCAGAATGATCTTTTGTAGACTTCAGATGCATATTTATATTAGTGTTTTTAATGGTGTTTTAATTAGTGTTTTATTTGATCACAGCCTACATTTTTCTTGAATGCTCTACATTTTGTGGTACCTTGTCTTCCTGTGCGGTACTGGGAAACGTTTGCACAGTGACTTTTACCACCATCATCCCCAGCCCAGCTCAGCCCTTGCATGGCTGATGATCTACGGAAAGTTAAAAAAATGGCAACTCTTAAGCAACCCAAGATATTCTGAGACAGAAGGATGATCTTTTCTGTGACAAAGGCTATTACGCATCAGTAGAAAGAGTCCATGAGGCATTTTAATAAGTACTGTAGCTCGCTAATTATAAGCTCTATGGCAATTGAGCAGACTAAAAAAGGATAGTGAAACAAGAATGAACTTAGAGTATGTTATCTGGTAAGTGGTGGTGAGGACTTGAATCAGGTTGCTTTAAAGCTGACCTTGCCCAAATTACTTTTTCAGAACTTTGTTGTTCACTGCCTTCAGATCCACTTTGACTTAGGGCAAATGTATGAATGAGAGACCTACAACAACAACAACTTATTATTATTATAATTAAACTTTTATTGAGTATTTACAATAAAATGTACAGAGTCTGTATAACAATGACAAAACAACAACAATTGACAACATGGGCCAGGGGTATGTGTCTGATGAACAATTATTCTGCAGCAGAATCATGCAATTTGATTCTCATAGAGTCTGTCTTGTCCAGCTGGAGAGTGTCTGTCAGCTATTATTATTATTATTATTATCATTATGTATCATCATCAGCCTGCCTTTCTCCTAATATAGGGACTCAAGGCAGCTAACAACAAAATTAAAACAGTACACGTTCAAATCAATATACAAGTCAGGTCAGATACCAACCAAGTGCTTGCCTGACCTCAAAACAAGACCAAATTGTGGGTGTATTGGCAGGTATACTTATAGGACAAAACATATCCTGAGGCACCATCACCCCTGTCAGCGAAGGGATCCCAATCTTACTTGATCTTTCCTAGCTAGCTGCCCCGGATTCCCCCATGCTAAGCCAGCAGGATCTCCAAATATGATCCTCATATGGCAATAGCAATTTATATTTCTGTACCGCTTATCAGTGAACTCAGCACTCTCTAAGTGGTTTACAATCTGTAAACCAATTGCCCTCAACAAGGTGGGTATTCATTTTATAGACCTATAAAATGATGGGAAGCTGAGTCAACCTTGGAGCCCTGTGATCGAATTCACAACCTTATGACCACAATATTGGCATTTAATCATTGCACCACCAGGACTCCCAGTTTCCTGCACTGGGGGTGCTCTCTCAGCTACCTGCCTAAAATTCCCTTTTGGTATCAAACTAATGTCAAAAAGAGGGAGTGCAACTAGACCTCGGGGTAACACTGGGCTGTAACATTTGGTACTTGATGGACTTTTCCTTTTTAAATTTAAATGTATCTCTGAATGCCAGTTGCAGGAGTGTTAAGAATTGGGGACAGGGCTCTGTTCTTTTCTAATCTTTTTGTGGGCCTTCCAAAAATATATTTGCTGTGTCTGTTGGAAACAAAGAGCCCAAGGCTGTGTCTGCACTGGCCAAATAACACAACTTCCTCTCATCCCCATAATGATCAGTCTATATGATACAGAGCCCAATCCCCGATGCTGGTGTGAACTGTCCTGACAACATATAATCAGTTCTGCACCGAACCCACACTATACCACCCATAAAATGGGTTTTAAAAACTCACCTTTTACTCTGAATCTTCTCTAAATCTTTCCAGGGTGACACTGGGCAACTGTTCACACATGTTCACACACAGTGCCACTTGCCACTGCTGCCAGCTCAAGGCAATCCCTCTGATGTCTGAATGAGGTGCCTAGCCATGTGATTGACACTTGGCAGGGATGTCACTAGTGAACGTGAAGGTACAGACTACCTTAAGGGAGAGTGACACCACTGCTCTCCAAATGTCTAACTTTTGGCAGAAATGGGGTGTTCTTTTAAAAACCTGGAGCTCAGCAGAAAAGAATTTATGGGTGTGGCAAGAATCAGTGAGCAGAAAGAGTCCTCATTTAAATACACATACACATACACACACACACTTTTTACTTTTTGGCAGACATTAACCATAGCGTCATGCTGGAGGACTTAGAGATTCCTAGAAAGAGCTCTTCTCTAGGCATTTGTAGGTCTTCCGGTGCAATTCTATGGTCAGCTCCAGCAGAGATTCCTAGACAGGTGTTGCCTCTCAGGTTGTTTTTTTTTTTAAGTGTTTTTTTAAATTTTGTTTTTTCCACTTCGTGCCCTCTTAACCCCAGGGAATGTGGAGAGCCCACTGTACATTGGAAGGCTCAAAGTTTCTTCACCCTCTCTTAATTATGGGTTGTTTAAGTGCAACATGCAGTGTAGCCAATGGTGAGAGTTGATTGTGGTCCCACAACATCTAGAGAGCAAAAGGATGTCAACCTTGATGTTATGTGTCAGAGAGCAACAGCAGGATCTGAGACAAACAACATAGAAATAGCAGGTACATTTCTATACTGCTTATCAGTGCACTTAAGCACTCCCTAAGTGGGTTACAGTGTGTAAGCTAATTGCCCCCAACAAGCTGGGTACTCATTTTAGCGACCTCAGATGGATGCCAGGCTGATTCGACCCTGAGCCCCTGGCTGATACTGAACTCACAACCTTGTGGTTTGTGAGTGAGTAGCTGCAGTACAGGCATCTAATCACTCCACCACCAAGGCTCCTATGTTTGCCCCTCACCCCGACTGCATCAACAGAAGCTCACCAGATGGACAACTACAGCTTTCTTCAACGCTGGCAAAAGGACAACTTTTTCCATCTCACTGGATGGCAGCAGTCTGGCTTAGGGATTGTGTGGTGGGCAGTATGGCGCAACTGCCTCCATTCCCCAATGGTGGAGGGACAGCTTAGGAGCTACTTCTATTCCCCACATTTCTTGCCATCTCCTCAATACCAGGATGGCTGGTTCTAATCTGAGGGCATCTGGTGTGGCCATTTTGCTGGAGCTAAGCAGGTTTAGTTAGTGCTTGGGCTGGAGACTGTGTGTAGCTAGCACTGGGGGGGAAAGGTGGGATCCAGATGTACTAAAATAAGAAAACCAGAAGCATTTTCATTGGCTTCAATCAATTTGGTCTTCTTGAGTCATTTCTTCTGACAGTAGTGACTTAGCAAAGTTCCAGCTCAAAACATATAAAATAACAACATTGCCTGCCTTAGAATATAGGTAGGTCCTTTCTCCCATCACAACAGACCTAACATGAATCCACATCCATTTGGAATCAAGAGAGTACGAGAGGTTGAAATCTGCTTCTTTTTTTTGTAATAGGCTGAACCCAGGAGCGGCACCTTTTTGTGCTGTTGAAAGGGCGCCGTAGCTGCTGTGGCACAGCTATATGGTGTCCCTTTGGTGCTGCAACATTTGGACACAGCGCCAGAGGTGTGTCATGACGCCTCATGGTGTCTAGAGCGGCACGCGGCATCATGGTGCCCTTGGAGCAAAGTCAAGGTAGTGTGTCATCTAGACCCGATGCCCTGACTCCGTCCCCAAGCTGGCCTTTTAGGCCGGTCTGTACAGGGCCTTAGTAGGCAATGTAGGATAGTAGTAGTCCTAACCTAACCTATATACATTACAAGTGGAATCAATAACCCACTGTTTCTCTTACCCAAGTCCCCCCCCTAAAAAAAATGCTCTCTCTGCCCATTGGTCTAGGACTTCTAGTGCAATTCTATGGTATGCTTCTATGGTATGCTTCTGGTAGAAGATGACCATCGAGTCACACTGAAGGATCTAGAAATGCCTAGAGAGGTGTTATCTCTAGGAATCTCTAGGTCCTCCAGCATAACTATGGTCAACTTTCTGTGGAAGTAATTCAATTCAATAGGATTCACATTTATCCATGATTCCGCAGCTTCCTCGGTAAGTCTATGGATGTATCCCCCACAGATATAGGAGTCATATTGTACACCATAAAAATTAGAGCTGGAATTTATTCAGGGACTCACACCTTTGTAAGCAGACTTACATCTGCAAGAAATAAAATTGAGCAGTTTTTTCCACATCCGTATTCAGCAAGGGCCTGCTGTTTTGTTACTAGGCAAAATGACCACTGTGCATCAGGATCAATGCACAAAATGTGACCCAATGGAACATTAGGGCACCAGTTAGGGAGTGCCAACGTGCATCGGTAGAGCCCAATGCGCATTGGAAGACTTTTGCCAGTGTCTTGTTATGAATCTTCACAGTTCACTAACAGGGCTCCTTATCAATTCTACTACATAGATAAATATACATAAAGTTGAGGAACACAGGCTGCAATAAAGATTTGCAAAATGTCTTATTGTTACACATGATTAATTATTCTGCTAGTTACAGGAAGGACAGGCGCTGAAGCCTTGTCCTCAGCCAGTGGAAATAAATCTCACTCCTGCCACTGCTGCATTTTCCAAACTCTTTTGAGATACATGTTCACAGTCATAAAATCTAGAAAATTCCGCTTTTTATTGCTAACATCTATTTATTAACAGCATTTCTTTGCCATCTAGTTTTTAAAAAGTCCTCTGGGCAGCATATGGTAACAATCAAAGGATTACATTCGATAAAAAACAATAAAATAGCAAAGAATAGAAACTGGTAGAACACCAAACCAAAACTCAACAGCACATAAATATAAGAGCTGAGACTCCTAAGAGCGCTGGATCATATTCATTACTCCTGCTGTCCTCCCCTAAGTTGTGAAACAGACTAAATTTGCATTGCAGAATTAATACAGTTTGACACCGCTTTAAATGTCGTGGCTCCATCCTATGGAACTGCAGCTCACAAAACTACAAACCCCAGAATTCCATAGATTTGAGCCATGGCAGTTAAAGGGGTATGAAATTGCATTATTTCTAATTGCACCGTTTCTGCAGTATAGAGTCCGCCACAATGGTGGCTCCTTGTCAGTAAGGTAATAAGGCACCCCAGCAAGGGTCTGTTGTGTCTCATGGCACATGTTTCAAGCCTCAGGCTGGAAGATAATACTCTTTTAACATCTGTAAGTCTTCATCAGATGGCAGACAGCAGGTGTTGGGCAACTGTGAAGGGCTCAAGAGGCATTCCCTCCTAAACTCACCCCCATTAGGCTGAACCTCTCTTGACAATTCCCAGGAACACCTTTTCCCTCCAGGTCTTGAAGTCTTGAATCCACCACTTCACTGGATTACAGCCCAAAATACATGATGTGGGAGGAAGGGCTGGGTGCTGTTACACATTTCTTATACATTTTTGGAGGAGCAGGTATTTTCTAGGAAAATACCACTGGGAAACCATGGCTACATCTGCAGTGCCAAAATAATGCAGTTTGACATCACTTTAACTGCCATGGCTCAATGCTATGGAATTCTGGGATTTGTAGTTTTATGAGAGGTTTAGTCTTCCCTGTCAGAGAGCTCGGGTGCCACAACCAACTACAGATCCTTGGACTCTGCAGCATTAAGCCATGGCAGTTAAAGCAGTGTCAAACTGCTTTATTTCTGCAGTGTAGATGCAGCCCCTGTGAATATTTTTTTAAACATGGGAGTGTTTGGCTACTAAGGGGGATTTAAGTGTTCAAAAGTGAGGTCTGGGATCTACCCCTGGAATATGTGTTCCACAACTGCATTATTCTAAGACGCTTGGGCAGCACTTCTACATGTGTCCCAGGAAAAGACAAACTTTATAAATATTTCAAAATAAGTGAAGAATCCAGTTCGCCAGAGATGAACAACTGTCTGCCAAGAGAGAGGCAGCAAAGAGACAGAAATCACCCAACTTCACACTTCAAACAACAGAGGTATATAATATATAATAGCTTCCCAACCACCCACCTTTCCCTAACTCTTATTATATTAGCCTAGCCTTCTTTATATAGGCCTGTTACAGACTGCCAAAATAAGGCTGCTTCGGGTCTCTTTGGAGGTATGCTATTTAAGTGATGCATACGTCCTAAGAGTCCGGAGGTCGCACCAAAGCCACACTCCATTCCTAAGCACCGGAGTGCAGCTTTGGTGCAGCTTCTGGATTCTTAGGATGCATGCATCATTTAAATAGCATACCTTCAAAGAGACCCGAAGCAGCTTTATTTTGGCAGTCTGTAACAGGCCCTAGACAGGCAAATTAAATGTTAGCACTGGCAGGTTATCTCTTCTATCTATAAAATTCATCCCCATAAAATTTCTAGTCCTATTGATATTTCTGTTTCTGGAAATAAAATGCAATTCAGTTATCAAAGAGAAGCAAAAAGTAAATGTAACAGAACACAGATACTAAGATAATCTTCTAGATTCAAAATTCAAAGACAAGGCCTGTCCCACACTTGAATCTTTCTCCATACTTTGTACACACATTTCCCCCCTATGAAGATAATCTCATGTTGCATATGTAAGAAACACACTTGCAATTAAGCAGAAATAAATGTTTTTCTCAACTGAAGGCAGTAGTGGAATGAGGTGGTGGGCCACTATATCTGAAATTTCTGGCAGACAGAAAGCTAACATATCAGGGATCCCCTTGATGTGCTAATTTTCTCTATTCAGTGAAGTTTGTTTTCACCCAGTCCATATTCAAATATGTAAACTTTACCCATTGGCAGCTGTATTTATTTATTATATTTATTTGTATCCCGCTCTTTTCCCAGGACTGTAAATCCAGGAAAAGCTTTACCACACAAGAGAAAGGCCAGAAACATCTTGTAGTGTTGTCCCCTGGGAATGTCTTATGATGCCTAGAATGAATCCTGCTCCAGGTTTTTCCCCACCCCACCAAAACATAAGCCTTTTTAGAATTGCTCTCCTGTATGACTTCTCTGGTGTCTGATAAGGTTTGATCTGTCACTGAAGTTTTTCCCACAGTGGGAGCATTTGAAGGGCCTCTCTCCTGTGTGAGTCCTCTCATGTGCAAGTAAATTGGCACTCTGGTTGAATCCCTTCCCACACTTGGAGCATTCATATGGCTTCTCCCCTGTGTGGGTTCTCTCGTGTTTAATCAGACTCGATTTGTACGGAAAGCTTTTCCCACACTCTGAACAAGTATATGGTTTCTCACCAGTGTGGGTCCTCTTGTGCACCACGAGGGTTGTTTTGTTGGTGAACATTTTGCCGCAGTGTGGACATTTATATGGCCTCTCGCCTGTGTGGGTTCTCTCATGTATTACAAGATTTCTTCTTTCGTTGAAGCTTTTCCCACAGTTGGTACACTTATAAGGTTTCTCTTCCATGTGGATCCCCGTATTTCTCATCAAAGTTGAGGCACACCTGGAACTTTCCCCAGATTCTGAGAACTGAAATGCTTTCTCTACCTTATGAGTTCTTGCATGCCTGAGAAGGTTTGACTTTTGTATGAATCTTTTCCCACACTCCAAGCAAGTGTGTGGTTTCTCTCCTGTGTGGGTTCTCTTGTGCTTTATCAGGCTTGATTTGCTGGTAAAGCCTCTCTCACAGACTGAGCATTTATACGGCTTTTCTCCAGTGTGGGTTCTCCTGTGCACAACCAGGGTTGATTTGTTACTGAAGCGTTTCCCACACTCACAGCACACATAAGGCTTTTCACCTGTGTGGGTCTTTCGGTGCTTCATGAAGTTTTGCCAGTCGTTGAAGGGCCTCTCGCAGTCAGAACATTTATGGGGCTTCTCTCCCATGTGCGTCCTCTCATGCACAATGAAGTTGGATTTCTGGCTGAAGCTTTTCCCACATTCATAACATTTATATGGCTTTTTCCTCATGTGGGCTCTCTCATGTAAGAGAAGCTTGTACTTCTTTCCATTACATGGTCTTTCATGAGACAGAATCTTTAATTTTCGAATGATGCTTTTCCCACAGGCTGAGAACCAATATGGTTTTCCTCCTGTTTGAGTTTTCTTGTGCCTGATGAGAGCTGACCTATAACTGAAGCTTTTCCCACAGTCCAAGCATGCATACAGCTTCTCTCCTCTATGGGCCTGCTGATGCCCGATAAGGCTTGATTTATTCATAAACGTTTTCCGACAGCTAGGGCACCGATAGGATTTCTGTCCTGTGTGGCTCCTTTTGTGGATAATGAGGCTTAAGCTGTGGTTGAACTTCTTTCCACACTTTGAGCACTGATAGGGCTCCTCTTGTTTATGTGTCATCTCATGAACAAGAAGGTGTGACCTCTGAACAAAGCGTTTCCCACACTCTAGGCACTGATATGGTTTCTCTCCTGTATGGATTCTCTCATGTATGAGAAAGTTGGACTTTTGAATGAAGCCTTTTCCACAGTGTAAGCATTTATAGGGTCTTTCTCCCGTTTCCATCTTTTCATGCCTTAGAAGAGCTGATTTGTGACGGAAGCTTTTCCCACACTCCGAACATTTGTACGGTTTCTCTCCTGTATGGGTTCTTTCATGCCTGGTAAGGATAGACCTCTGACTGAAGCTTCTCCCACACTCAAGACATTTATATGGCTTCTCTCCTGTATGTGTTTTCTCGTGTCTGACGAGGCTAGATCTCTGAGTGAAGCCTTTCCCACACTCAGAGCACTGATACACTTTCTCACCCATATGGATTCTTTCATGGATGAGAAGGCTCAAGCTGTGATTGAACTTCTTCCCACACTTTGAGCACTTGTACGTCTCCTCTTGCTTATGGGTCATCTCATGGATGAGAAGGTGCCACCTCTGAACAAAGCTTTTCCCACAGTCTGAGCACAGATATGGTTTCTCCCCAGTATGGATTCTCTCATGTATGAGGAAATTTGATCTCTGAATGAAGCCCTTTCCGCAGTGTGAGCATTCGTAAGGTCTCTCCCCTGCTTCCATCTTCTCATGTCTGAGAAGAGCTGACTTATGGCGAAAGCTTTTCCCACACTCTGAACATTTGTACGGTTTCTCTCCTGTATGGGTTCTTTCATGTCTTGTCAAGATAGACCGCTGACTGAAGCTTCTCCCACACTCAGAGCACTGATACGGCTTCTCTCCTGTATGTGTTTTCTCATGCCTGATAAGGCTAGACCTTTGAGTGAAGGTTTTCCCACAGTCTGAGCATTTATTTTCTTTATCTCCTGTGTAGCCTCTTGGGTGGCCTTTTTCTGTAAGAATAAAGAGGGATTCACAGTGTGAATAAGCAAAATCTCTTGAGAAGAAGCTTACTTAGGAAGGACAACATCCCCCTCCTGTCATGCTATGCTCTGTACAGAAGAGAAAACTTCACAACAATTCTTTTAATGACAATATGTATCCCACCCTCAGGTTCAGGGCTGATTCTCACACCTATATTTAATGGTTTTATCTGCCTTTCTCCTGATATGGATCCCTAGGTGACTTACAAAATAAATTATAACAAAGTACAGATAAAAAGCTGTTGGTAATTTTTTTTAAAAAAAACCCCAAACATTTAAATAACCAATCTTATTAAAACATTACAATTTAGAACAATATAAAACCATTCAATAACAACAAGAACAATGTTTATTTATAATGCCATTTTCACCAAAGGACAGTACATCAGAACATATATACAATTAAAAAAAATGAATAGCAAGCAATAGCACTAGCAAGTACATTTCCATACTGCTTTTCAGTAAACTAGCACTCCAAGCGGTTTACAATGTATAAGCTAATTGCCCCCAACAAGCTGGTTTTACTGATCTAAAAGATAAAAGGCTGAGTGGATCTTGGAACCCTCCTCTGGAATTGAGCTTACAACATTGTAGCTGCAGTACTAATGCTGGGGCTTCAGTACAGAATGATAAAACACAACAATATAAATGCTAAAATGATATACGGTCTGCCCTCCAAATGAAAGCCCCTGTGCACCAGCCGCCATTATCTGTCTGTACAAGGGGCAATGACCAAAGGTACCCTTGGAGTGACCATGCACATTTGAACCACAGTTGTCACTGATTTCTCCTTTGTATCCCCACCCACAGATCATGAACAATGAGCTGGGCTTCCTGGAAGGAGTTGGTCCCATGCATGGGTGCCACTGTCTGATCATACCACCACTGGAGCAGAGAGAAGAATTCATCAGCTGCAAGAACAGCTACTCCATCCTACTCCAGGTAGGGTTGCCATAAGTGAGGACCTCAAAACCGGGACAAATGTAGGACAACATTTTCAAATGTAGGACACATTTTTTATTAAAAAATGGAGGACGTGCAAAAAATTGAGGTTTTTTTAAAAAAATGTTAATATAAATGCATGTTTTTAGGCATGATCAAAATGGAGGACATTTTGCCATTATTCTTAGACAGATGGCAGAAATGGACTTGCCCTCGGGTTCAACTTTACTTCTCAGAAGTGTGTACTTGGGCAAGGGACTGTGGTTTTTCTTCACTGCGCATGAGTTTGTAAAAATCACAGCAAGTTACATTGGCCGTGCCTCAGAGGCTTGTTGATATCAATATCACCATCATCATCATTATCATCATCATCATCATCACCACTATAATTGGCCAAGAAAGGCTGACTTGTTAGCATTCAAAGCACCATAAATACACAAAAAATGCACTTGCATATATTTAATAATAAAAAATAATGAAAAAATAAATAAAAAACAAGGCAGGGGTGTATATATTTAATAATAAAAATTAATGTAATAAAATAAAAAACAAGCAATAATAAAAATTAATAAAATAAAACAAAAACAAGCAATAAAAAC
>NC_056523.1:12538597-12574137 GCF_019175285.1 Sceloporus undulatus
TAATGAAATAAAATAAAACAAGCAATAATAAAAATTAATAAAATAAAATAAAAACAAACAATAATAAAAATTAATAAAATAAAATAAAAACAAGCAATAATAAAAATAATAAAATTAAATAAAAACAAGCAATAATAAAAATTAATGAAATAAAATAAAACAAGCAATAATAAAAATTAATAAAATAAAAAATAAAAAGCAATAATAAAAATTAAAAAAATTAAATAAAATAAGTATTTTATATTTTAAAAAATAATTTAAAACCCCCAAAATACCAAGGCAGACCTAATGGCCACTGACTCAGCTTTCCTCTTCCTCCTCCTTCTCCTCCTCCTTCTGTGGCCCAATTCTGCCCTGGCCTTCAGGCACCCTTCCTCCTCCTCCTCCCTCCTCCTCCTCCTTAGGATGGCTGGCGCAGGAAGAAGGGAAGTGGGGCAGGCACGTGCGCGCGCGCGGAGGGAATGGAGCAGTCGCACGCACGGAGAGAATGGAGCAGGCGCGCGCGCTGCCACTGGCCCCTACTGAGGCCTGGGCCGCGCACAAGCCCTCCCAGTGGGGGCGCGGTGGCAGCGGCGCTTCTGCCGCCGGCCCACCGAGGAAGAGGAGGAAGGTGGAGCCGGAGGAAGAGGTGGGTCGGCGCGGCAGCGGCAATGGCCGGAGCGGACCCCTCAAACCGGGAACAAGGCACGGGTGGGGGTCCAAACCAGACCGTGACCGGGAGAGGCCCCCCAAAACCGTGAATGGCACGGGGGCTGCTGGGTTATGGCAAGCCTAACTCCAGGGGACCTATGACCCCATGGGGTGCTTCATGGATGTGTAGACTAGCTGGAGCAGGAGGACACACAATGCATGTGTTATCTGCAACTCTGCCATCTTTGAGACCATGGAGTCTGGCATCTTGTGGCAAGGAACTCAACCATCACTGTGATGGCCCAGCAGACTGGCCCGCTCCTGCTCCTGTTCTCCAACAGTGCCTATCCCATATGGAAGTGACTCATGAAGCCATACCAGGGCATCATCAATGCCAAGATGATACTGTCCAACAAGAAACTGAATCACATCAGGAATGTTGTGGAAAGGGCATTAGGCACCTGAAGGCATGCTGGAGGTGCCTTGCTGGCACGTTGCATGTGGCCAAAGAGAAGCTCATCGCCATCGCTCATGCATGATCCTCCACAACCTGTACGAGACAAAGGGCAGGGTGTTGGACGAGGGCCACTGCCACAGGTGCCAGTTCATGCTGCCCACCCCAGGGGCACCCATGAAGGACAATGAAGACTGAAAGGGAGGCAGTGTGAGAAGCCATGGCACAGTTCTTCTACACAGGGAGAATGTGACATTTTTCTGTCTCACACACACGATCTCAGGATGCCAATCTAACCTGTCATGCAAAGCAACTCAATAAACATGTCCCATCATCCACTTTCTGTGTATGGCTATTATTAATGCTTGCATGCAGTCATTCCCAACTAAGTTGAGTCTGTTATGGTTTATTGTATTGTCATTTTGGCTATCGGGGTTTGTATATTGGGAGGAGGTTGGAGGGTTGTTGCTGTTTTTATATAGTTCTTGCTGTTTTTATATTGTTTTTAACGTGTATGTACACCACTATGATCTAAAAAAGGAATAGCGGTATATAAATATTATTATTATTATTATTATTATTATTATTATTATTATTATTATTATTATTTGCTCAAGGGACACACACACACACACACACACACACACACACACACAGAGCAAGGGTGCAAAAGTCCAAGGAAGGGACAGCTGGCACCAGTGATCCTGGCCACTGAAATAAACATCACTCCAATGTCTAACCAATGCTCCAAAAATGTATCAAGTCCCCCCAGTCCATGCCTTCCCAATGACAACCCAATAGTTACTATTATGGCCACCCAATAGTTGTGAACTCTAGGTACAACCATTGGGGTCCTGAATTAAACTTGTCTTGCAGAGGTCTGGACTGGACAGTGCAAGGTGAGCTGAGACCCCCTCAGCCACACCAGCACTTAAATGGTCATGCAGCTGTGTGAAGGGAACCAAGACCGTACAATGACTGCCAGGAGAATCATGTATTGGAGCAACAAGGAGGTGGGCATCCTCCAGGACAACCTCAACCTCATGATGAGCAGCAACAAACCTCTGGGTTGCCCATGCCCTCTGCTACTGGGGCTTTGAGAAGGCAACCCTTCAGTGCCACACAATGTTTAAGCACTGAAGACTGTCTTCTTAAAAGCCCTGGAAGAGTATGGGGAGGAGCCCTGTTAGGAATCGGCCCATCTCCTGCCACTGGCTGCATGCCCTCTGAGTGAGGGCAAGCCAGCCAAGTTGCCTGGAAAGATGACCTCCAGGTGAGTGCTGGGTCCATGGCCTTATCCCCTCCAGCCCTACTTATCCCTCCCCCTACCACATGTTATAATAATAATAATAATAATAATAATAGGTTTTATTTATATACCGCCCAATCACTGGGAATCCGAGTGGTTTACAACAGAGGGGATAATAGACAGTTCCCTGCCCTCAGGCTTACAATCTAAAAGACACAACACAAAAGGAGAAGGGAATGGTGAAGTGTGGAGAACATCAAGTCCAACAGTTCTTCTCTCCCTCTGAGGCCTGGACCAAGGTAGATGGACCAGAGAGAGGGCTCTTCTTCTTCAGGCTAGCCCTAGTGGAACTGGGCCAGCCTGTTCTCTCCCTCACTGGCCAAAAGATGACAGTTATGGAGGGAGGGGCCTCTATCTTCAGACTAGCCCCTGATGATGCTGGGCCAGCCTATTCTCTCCCTCCCAGGCTGAAGGATGACAATTACGGAGGGAGGGGCCTCTTTCTTCAGACTAGCCCCATATGACGCTGGGCCAGCCTATATGACTAATGGTGTCCTTCATGTCACCTTTCTGTATGTCTCACTATTCCGGTGAGATTTCTTCAGGTGTTCCAGACCACTAGATTGTCTCCATATGGCTATGAGGTGAGCTATATCCACAGAGCACCAGGACACCTCTCTCCCTCTTCTTGGCTCGCTCATAGATGGCTCTGTCATTACGCCCGCTGTGGGTGACAATCCCCAACAGTGCAGCAGGACAATGGTGAGCACGTGTGGTGGTAAGCCAAGAGCAGTGGCGCCGGAGAGTGCATGGGTGTCCAGCTTGGAAGTGAAAGTGACAATATATAACTTTCCACCACTGAAACATACAGCAGAGAAAGCTTCAGCTTCCTGCGATACACAGGCCGCATGCTTGGGACTGCTATGAAAGTCCATCATTTTTAGAAGCGCTCCTGCGTCTTTACACACAGGATTAGGGTTAGGGTTAGGATAGAGAACTCCTTTGGCACTGCTCTAGCATCAGGGCATTTATATGTAGGGTTGAAGGTGTGTACTTTCAGGGCTAGGTCAGATTATTCCAGGTTCTTTTTAGTCTGGCTTTTCTCTGCTTAGTGTGGCCATGTGCTTACAGCTTACAGCTGCTTTGAGGGCATGCGTCATGTAAACGCCACTTGGTCAAAGCAGCCAGAAAATACTTTATTTGGCTCGTCTGTATTGGGCCTTATAGTATTAGGATGGTAAACAAAATTAGACATTTATTACATTTATTTTCACTTTGAAGACACAAATGGTGTATTATTTAGGAACCCAGACTTACATTGCAGAATTAATGCAGTTTGACACAGCTTTGACTGCTATCGCTCAATGCTATGGTATCCTGGGATTTGTAGTTTTGTGACATATTCATCCTGCTCTGTCAGAGAGCTTGGGTACCACAACAAATTACAAATTCCAGGATTCTATAGGATAGGGTCAGGGCAGCTAAAGTGGTGTCAGATTACTTTATTTCTTCGATGTGGATACATCCCTGGCTAAAACAAGCTCTCACCTGAGGAAGCAGGCAAGAAGGCTTCATTCCTCTCAGAGCTCTGGTGATACACAACCCAAAGATGTTCGTCCTCTTCCTTCTTTATGATCACAGAAGGGAAATCTGGTTAGAGGAAAGACAAAACCAAAAACATTTCACATCAAAGTACTTTCAGGTATTCAAAGCATTTCTTCATATATTTCCTAGGTTTAAACATTATAGAAGGAACAGATGACTGAACTGAGGCTGTTGTACTTCTTTTCATACCATGAAACTGTGGGATTCGCTGAGAAAGATAACAGTACTTGGTAAAATGGAAGGCAATAGGAAAACAGGGAGACTACACTACAGGTGTATTGAGTCAATCTAGGAAGCCATGGCTGCCCTGAGTTTACAAGACTTGAGCAGGGTAATTGAGGACTTGGAAGTCTCTCATTCATAAGTGTTGTTTCCAACTTATGGCAACCCTAAGGCGACCCTATGATGGGGTTTTCTTGACAAGATTTGTTCAGAGGAGGTTTGCCATTGCTTTCCCGACACTAAGAGTGTGCGACTTGCCTAAAGTCACCCAGTGGATTTCCATAGCCAAGCAGGGATTCGTAATCCAACACTCAAATCACTAAACCACATTGCTTTCTCATTCTCTTTCTCAATCATAGAGTCACCATAAAGCGAAGCAAATAACAACCACAACAAATTATACAAAAACCTAGTGTGTTAGCCATTGTCAGGCATTAATTTTTAAAACTATATATAAAAGAGCAAAAGCTCTTTGGGCAATTCACAAAATAAAGGTTAAAAAAGCAAGATCTTAAAATGAGTACAGTTGTCCCTCCCTTTTTGCGGACTTGGGAGTCCGCAGTTTTGCTCTTCGTAGTTTGAATCAGTGGTTGGTTGACTCTACAGATGCTGAGCGTGCTGATATGGTGGGCCCACTGTATATGGCTGGCATCCTAAACAGCAGTGATTCCCAACCTTTTCTATTCGGGAAATGTTCGGTTAATATTCACACTTTCTACAAAAGTACTCTTGGCCCTCCACATTTGCTAGGGTTAGGAGCACAGGACCTTTGTGAATGTGGAAAAATGGCAAATAACAAAAACACTTGCTTTTACCTGAGAGATCACCACTCTAGGAATTTCTAGGTCCTCCAGTACAACTCTGTGGTCAGCATCTGCCAGATATTGACCATAGAACTGTGCTGGAGGATCTGCAAATGCCTAGTGGAGTGTTCTTTCTAGGAATCTCTAGACCCTCAGTGTGATTTTTGTTTAGAGTTAACCACAGAATTGTGCTAGAGGACATAGATATTCCTAGAGATAGAGTTGCCATAACCCGGCTGCAACCGGGAATTTCCCGGTTTTGGCAGCCCCTGGCCCCTCCCGTCCCGGGTGCCGCCAAAAACCGGGACAACCCCGGTTGTAGCTGGGTTGTGGCACTTGACCGCACTGCCCTCCTCCTCCTCCACTGCGCGGAGGAGGAAGAGGAGGGCCGTGCGGCCTGGGGCGGAGGAGGCGAAGGGGGAAGCCCCGCGCCATCCTCCCCGCCTCCCCGCACGCCCCTGCACCACCCGCGCCACTCCCCGCCGCGCCCCTGCGCCACCCACCTCCTCTCCTCTGCCCTCCTCTGCCCGCCCCCACTGTGCGGCGCATGGAGGAGGGGGAGAGAAGAAGGAAGAGGAGGAGGAGGAGAGGAGGAGGAGGAGGAGGGGGAACAGAAGGAGGAGGTGGTGAATGGCCAGAGGCCTCAATGTTTTTAATTTGTTTTGCGTGCTTTAATTGCTAACAAGTCTCCCTTGCTTTGACAATGATAGTGTGGTGATGATGATGATGATGATGATATGAGTCAGCTTGAGAGGCATGCAGGCACTGTTTCAGAAGCCAAGAGAGTGTCACCTTCCAAAGTGCCTTTTCTGTGTGTTTTTGGATCTTTAATGGTGATATTGATAACAGCAAGCCTCTGAGGCATGGCCAATGTAAATTGCTGTGATTTTTACAAACTCATGCGCAGTGAAGAAAAACCAAAGTCCCTCGCCCAAGTACACACTTCTGAGAAGTACACTTGGTGCAAGAACTGTGAAACCACCTTGACATGTTCAATATGCATATCCATGTTAAACCATGCTAAGTGTTAAACCCAAGGGGTTTGGTTATGGAATAAGCCTCTGAAATATGCAAGAGGCCATGTTAAATAAAGCCATGTGAAATGCCCAAATGTGCTTTTGTGTATGTTTTGGAATGGGGGAGGGGTGTTTGGCCAGAAAGGGAAGTCCAT
The DNA here is from genome assembly GCF_019175285.1 of Sceloporus undulatus. Lineage (NCBI taxonomy): Eukaryota > Metazoa > Chordata > Lepidosauria > Squamata > Phrynosomatidae > Sceloporus > Sceloporus undulatus. The sequence goes on from NC_056523.1 coordinate 12,544,732, forward strand.
TTCTGCCATCTGTCTAGAAATAATGCCCAAATGTCTTCCATTTTGATCATGCCTAAGAAACAGGCATTTAGATTAACATTTTTTAAAAACCATCAAATTTTTTTGCATGTCCTCCATTTTTTAAAAACCGTGTCCTACATTTGTCCCGGTTTGGAGGTCCTGACTGGCAACCCTACCTAGAGAGAACATATTAATAAAATCCGTGAATAATCAAATCTGCAAAAATCAAAGCTGCAAATGTGGAGGGGCGAGTATAAGATGAGGAAGTTTAATTTCTAATTTTTAAACTGTAAATTGAACTACAAACAATATTGCAGGTACTGACAAACTGAACTTTTTTTTAAAAAGCTTTTCACTCAGTGTATAAACTGCCAATCTAAAGTGAGTAATTTATTCAGCAATATTTTTAACTACTGTAAATTGTAAAATTCTCTCCTTTAGATTAAACAAACGATGGAACTACTATCTATGCTACACTGTCACCTACTACCATTTCTCAAGGTACACTGAAAGCTGGCTGAGTGGTGAATTGCGACTTGTCACACAAGACACAAACCACTCTTTATAGCACCCCCTGAAATTCTACCTCGCACCCCCTGGGGTTGCAGGCACTCAAGGAACTCCTGCTATACAGTATTTACAATGCTGTAAACACATTGTAACTTTTGGAATTCATATTGTACCTACATTGCAAACAAGCAAAAGAGACCCTTAGAAGCTAGGAAGCCACCCCGCCACAGGCATTTCCAGGGTATTGGGGAGATGAACAATGACTGAAGAAGCATCCATCCCTTTCCTGGCAGCAAGGTGCCAGAAGAGCCCTGGTGACATAGTGGTTAAATGCTACTGTTGCCACCATGTTGTGAGTTTGCTCCCAGATGGCCCCAGGGTTGACTCAGCCTTCCATCCTTTTGTAGGTCAGTAAAATGAGTACCCAGATTGTTGGGCGCAATTGGCTAACAGATTGTAAACTAGAGAATGCTGAGTTCACTATGAAGCGGTATAGAAATGGAAATGCTACTGCTATTGCTAAGATGCTTTGCAACAGGGAGCTGCAGGGCACCTTGGAGGTCCTGTTGCAGCTGCCTGACTTGTAAGGTAGGTACAGTATTTAGGGGTTGCATCAGGAAACACAGCTACAGCAATGGAGCTCTATTACTGCAGCGATGTCTCCTGATGTAAGACCTTGGCCATAAATATAGTGTGTGTGCATAAAAATGTAATGGGGAAGCACACAGTCATGTGAACATGCACCAGTAATCTGAAATAATACAGCCAAGACACAGCCAATCCTCATATAATTTCTCCAATTTCTGATTTTTACAATGGGCCCTTGGTATTCACTGGGTTTTGTCTCCAGGACCTTCCATAGATACTAAAACCAGTGGATACTCAGTCCTACTATATACAGTGGTGTAATAAAATGGCGTCTCTTATATAAAATGGCAAAATCAATGCTTGCTTTTTGGTATTTTGGGGCATTTTTGGGGCGTTTTCAAGCTGTGGATCATTGAATCCATGGAGCTGTGAATATGGCAGGCCGACTGTATATCAAAGGGGTCTTAGCTTAATTCCTAGGGCGAATCACGAGAGAGTCAAGCAGATGTCTTTGATAAAAGAGTAAGAAATCTGGGTCCATTGCTCACCTGAAATTTCTCTTTCCTGGGGAGACGAGTTCAGTGACTTCCCTTCTTGTTGTGACTCTGATGTCAGCCATGGTTGGTTCTCTTCCTCCTCCTGCTCTACCTTTATTATCACATCCGGAAGTTCTGGTCAAGGAGGAATAAGACACAGAAAGGATCAAGGGTACTGCAAACAAATGCAGCAGGTGGAGCGTTAGTTTAAGATTGGGAAGACCCAAGTCCAGATTCCCATTTGGAATCTGAATTGCAGAAATAATGCAGTTTGACACCGCTTTTAGTACCATGGTTCCATGCGATCAAATTCTGGGATTCATAGTTCTGTGAGATATTAAGCCTTCCCTGTCAGAGTGTTCAGCATTTAAAACTGGTGTCAAGGTTATTTCCACAGTGCAGAGGCACCCTGAGAAGTCTAAATATCCCCCCCACCAGACTGCCAATCCCAGTTATCCACAGGATGGAGCTGTAGCACTTAAAGTGGTGTCAAACTGCATTCTTTCTGCAATGTAGAATGCACCCTCTGCTGACCAAAAAGGGATCTACTCTGGATCTAAGATGAGGATGGGAGGAAAGGGCCATGAAGGGAGGTTGCAGGTATTCCCAGACCTCCATAAAAAGTGAGGTGTTGGAATGCCTCGTTTCCAAATCTGCTTCCCCCAAAATCTCCATTTCTTCCCCTCCTGCCCACCTCCAGAAACCCAAATCTCTCTCTTCCTCTGACTCACCAGCTCCTCCTTGCAAGCTCTGCATGGCAGCCTTGCAGAATGGCAGGATTCCCAGTTTGGATTTAGGATGGAAAGAGCGACACCCAAATCCTAAGGTTCAGGATGGGGGGAGAAAAGGGAACCTGGGAAGCACGGGGGGGGGGGCAGGAAGGAGGGTCACTTTCCTCCCCTCTTCATTTCCCTTAAACCCACCTCTCCCTCCCATCTATATTTCTCTCTCTCTCAGCCTGATCCAGTCTAGGAAAAGAGATCTCTCTCTGTTTAACCCATTGAGCAGTTTCTCAGAGTGGAAAGACTGGGGCAAGGAGAGGGCAGAGCCCCTCTCCATCATAATAATAGTGATAATAATAATAATCATGATGATGTTGATGATGATGATGATGATAAGGAAAGACTTATAAATGGAAAGACTGTGGCAGGGAAAAGGCAGAGCATCTCTCCATAATAATAGTAATAGTAATAATGAAAACTTATTATAAATGGAAAGAATGTAGCAAGGAGAAGCCAGAGCCCCTCTCCATAATAATGATAATAATATTAATAATGATGATGATGAAGACATATTGTAAATGGAAAGACTGTGGCAAGGAGAAGGCAGAGTCCCTCTCCCTAAGCCAGAAGCGACTTGAAGACACACGACAACAATAATTGCTATTGCCTAAATGCCCTAGAAGATCCTGCTTGGTCTTGGAAGCTAAGCAGGGCCAGCCCTGGTTGGTACTTGGATGGGAGACCAAGTGCTGCAGGCTCTGCTTCACAGCTAGCCAAACCAACCCCTTGCCTATTAAACTCATAGGTTTGCCAAGGCACCCACTGGCATGGTTTCCTTCAAAGGGGGGGGGGGGGTTGCCATGGCCATCCTCTGAGGCTGAGAGAGTGTGGCTTCTTGCCCAAGGTCACTGGAGGCAAGGGTGGGCAAGGGTAAGGGCAAGGCAGGGCTTCAGTGGCCGCCACTGAGCATGCGCCTGCCAAGAGCCCCCACCGCGCCGCCCTGTCAAAATAAGAGTCCCCTTCTTCTTTCCCTCTCTGTCTGTCTCTTCTTTTTCTCCCTTCTCCCCCTTTCTCAATCTCTCCCTCTCTCTCTCTTTCCTTCCTCCCTTTCTTCCCTTTGGCTCTCCTTTATCCTCTCCATCTGGCCTGGCGGAAGGGAGCAGACTTGGCTGGAACACCTCCCTCCTGGAGCAGCATAAGTAACCAAAAAGCAAGGTATAGAGTCTATAGAGACCTCTCCCCCAGAAGTTTTTAAAAATGAACATTAAAAAATAATAATGCATGGACTGTAGTTTCTGGAGGGCAGCAGGGAAAGGGACTCCCCCTCCCTCCCTCCCTCCCTCCCTCCCTCCCTCCCTTTCTTTCTTCTTTCTTTCTTTCTTTCTTTCTTTCCTCTCCTTCCTCCTTCCTTCCCTTTCTTTGTTTCTTTCTCCTTCCTTCCTTTCCCTTTTCCTTCCTTTCCCTTCCCTTTCCCCTTCCCTTCGCTGACTTTCGTCTCCTCGCTCCCTTCCTCCCTTCCTCACTTTCTTTCCTCTCCTTCCTTCGTTCAGTTTCTTTCTTTGCTCTCCTCTCTCCCTCCCTACTTCCGTCCCTGTCCTTCCTTCCTTCTCTTCCTCTCCTTCCTTTCCTTCTCCTCTCTTCCGTTCCTTTCCTTTCCTCTCCTTTCTTCTCGTCTCTTCTTCTCTCCTTCCTTCCTTTCTTCCTGCCTTCCTTTTTCCTTTCCTTTCCCTTCCTTCCTTTCTTCCTCTCCTCCCTCCCTCCCTCCCTCCCTTCCTTTATCTTTCCTTTCCCTTCCCCTTCCTTCCTCTCCTCTCCTCCCTTCCTCTTCCCCCTTTTCCTTCCCTTTCCTTTCCTTCTTTCCCTTCTGTTCCTTTCCTTTCCTCTCTTCTCCTTCCTTCCTTTTTCCTTTCCTTTTCCTTCCCCTTCCTTCCTTCCCCTCTCTTCTTCCTCTCCTTCCTTCCTTCCTTTTTTCCTTTCTTTTCCCTTCCCCTACCTTCCTTCTCTTCTCGTTGTCTCCTTCCTTCCTTTCCCTACTTTCCCTTTCTTTCTTTCTTTCTTTCTTTTTCTCTTTCTTTTCCTTTCCCTTCTCTTTCCCTTCCTTCCGCCCTTCCTTTTCTCGTATTCCTTTCCTCTTCCTTCCTTCTTTTCCTCTCCCTCTCCTTCTCTCTCTCTCTCTCCTTCCTTCCCTCCCTCCTTCCTCCTTTCCCTCACAGCCTATTATTCAACACAAGAGGCTACTGGTGGTTGTGACAGTTAGTTTCTCTGGGAACAGCAGAGTACCTCCAGTTCTGGAAATCTGAACAACAGCCACAACAACAAAAAAGAGGAATTCAAAAAAAGAAGCCCAGGGACCGGCTGCTTAGTTTTTAAAGAATTCTTCATGACATAAATCCTTTTTCAATTTCTTAATTGTCAGTTTTGCTCAGTCACAGTTTTGTTAAATTGAAAAGCTTTCCCAGTCTGTCAATGTTAAAAATGTAACCTCTTGAGAGCCTTTCTTTCCCTTCCTTGGTTCCTGGCCCATGTAAGTAGTCTTTCTGGGAAAGTGATTTTTTTGGCCTCATCCACACTGCAGAATTAACCCAGTTTGACACTGCTTTAACTGCCATGGCTCAGTGCTATGGAAATCTGAGAACTGTAGTTTTGGGGAGACATTTAGCCTTCTCTGTCGGAGAGCTCTTACACCACAACAGACTACAAATCCCACAATTTCATAGCACTGAGCCATGATGGTTCAAGTGGTGTCAAACTGGATTGTTTCTGCAGTGCGTATGCAGGCCTTGTCTCCAAGGCTGTATCCACACTGGAGAAATAACCCGGTTTGGTACCGCTTTAACTACCCTGGCTCAAGGCTGTGGAATTCTGGGAGTTGGAGATTGTTGTGGGTCCCAGAGATTACTACCTATATTAAATGAATACTAACCATTATATTAATTAGAGACCCAGTGTGATATAGTAATTTGAGCACTGGATTATGATTCTGGACACCCCAAGTACACTCATGTTGCAAAATTCCCACTTTTTTGTACTTGCTAAATTCCAGGAGGCTTTCAATATAGGAATTAACCTGTGTGTGAACTATGGTGTAAAAATTACATAGGTGTGGGTTTCCCCAAGCACTTATATGATGGAGAGTCATGACTGAGGATTGCCTGTGATGCATACATTTCTGTATGTATCAAGGACATACAAACTGAACGGACATAATGTGTACCAGGGCTCACTAGGACAACAGTTCTCAATTCCAGGGTTCTCTGTCTCTGTATCAGGTAGCAGAGCTGGGTGTGCCATAAAATGGCATCAAAGTATTACTAGATTTTTTGGTATTAGTTTTGTACTGTAGATGGAGGAATGGTGCTTGCGGGTATTATTATTATTATTATGTTGTTGTTGTTATGTGCCTCCAAGTCATTTTTTACTTATAGCAACCCTAAAGTGAACCTGTGATAGGGTTTTCTTGCCAAGTTTCTTCGGATGGGTTTTTCCCCCATTGCTGTCCTTTGAGGCTGAGAGAGTGTGACTTGCCCAAGGTCACCCCGTGGGTTTTTATGCTTGAGCGGGGAATCAGACCCTGATATCCAGCATCATAATCCAGTGGCTCAAACCTATTATTATTATTATTATTATTATTATTATTATTATTATTTCTTACCTGTCTCTCCCCATGGATCGAGGCGGGGAACAACAACAAATAAACAATTAACAGCATAAATTAAACCACATTAATTAAAACATGCAAAAGGATAAATGAGACATACATAACACCACACTGGCTCTCATTTTATTTTATTTATTATTATTTTCTTCAGGTGACTGAATGGTGTTTTTTGTCTTTCAGATGCCAGTGAATTTCCAAGAGGTTGCTGCATATTTCCCAGATGACCAAGCGCCTGTTCTGGATCCAGACCAAAGTATCCTGTACAACAAGAGCATCATCACCCAGGAGCATGCTGGTAATGTGGCTTTTCTGGGTAAAGAGCCCTTAGAAGATGGTTCAGGGACTCAGAACAAAACTTTCTCCAACCACCTGCATGTGTATACATGTACCCTCTGTTTCCAGTGTTCAGGCTGTGAGTGCTGAACCTTATGTACCAAAATGATGCACCCACCGGCATGCACACAAACACACCCATGAGCAAAAGGGAGGTATCTACAAACCTGAGGATTGGGACTGCTCACTTGCATATGTACAAAACGCTTGATGGTAAAAGAATATTAAAAGTAAGGGGGCAAAATCTAGAATGGTAAGAAATGAAATTGAAAATATAAAGGTGCTCAGGTCCCTCTTATGGATGCTATTAGTTTTCCCTCCTGAGTTAAACAATCAGAAAATTCAAATGTGTTACCTGCGTGATGCTCCAAGAATCTCTGGTTGTTAGACAGGGTTTAATCTGCTGCTGAATAGAGCACTAACCGTGGTATATTGAGGATTCTGGGAATTACAGCCAGCCCACCATATCCACAGATTCTTCATCCATGGATTCAACCATCCATGGCTTGAAAATATTCCAAAAAGATATAAATTCCAAAAAGCAAACCTTGATATTGCCATTTTATATAAGGGAAACCATTTTACGTCTCCAATGTATATAATGGGACTTGAGCATCCACAGATTTTGGTATCCACAGGGGTTCCTGGAACCAAACCCCAGCGGATACTGTATCCAAACAGAGTATCAATTAGTAATGCCATTTGTTTATTTAAAATATTAGAATCACAGAAATGGAAGAGACTGCAAAGGCCATCCAGTCCAACCCCCTGCCATGCAGGAATGCACAATCAAAGCACTGCTAACAGATGGCCATCCAGTCTCTGCTTAAAAACCTCCAAAGAAGGAAATTATAAGACTCTCTTAGGCAGGCTGTTCCATTGTTGAACAGCCCTTACTGTCAGTTCTTGATAATGTTGAGGTGGCATCTCCTTTTCTGTAGCTTGAATCCAATGTTCAATGTCCTAGTCATTTGTACTTTAAGCCCCCACAGAGCTCCTCATGCTAACCTACTGCCACCAACTGTGAGAGTTTCCACTTATCCCCAATGCGAGCACCTGCTACTGTCCCACAGTTGTGGCCATTAACTGTGCAGACCTCCAAGAAGCCCACTTGGTTCCTTTGCAAGACTGGATTTCTCTTATATTGACCCTGGACACCACCATAGACACTGTGTCTGAACTTAAACCTTCCCATATTCTTGATGCAGTTTTCTGAGGCAAAAGCATATACAGGTTGAGTATCTTGAATATCCCTTATCTGAAATTCTGTAATCTGAAATTCTCCAAAATTGTCCACATGGGTGGTAGATATAAGGACACCTTTGCTTTCTGATTGTTCAATGGACTCAAGCTATGTTTCATGCACAAAATTACTAAAACTATTGTGTATAAAATTACCGTCAGGCTATATGTATAAGGTGTATATGAAACATCAATTAGTTTTGTGTTTAGACTTGGGTCCCATCTCTAAGGTATTATGTATATGCAAATATTCAAAAATTCTGAAAAATCTGAAAGGTTCCAAGCATTTTGGATAAGGGATACTCAATCTGTAATACCAAAATAAATAAATAAACAGAAATTGAGCATAACATTACAGATTACCTATTCTATATATCTAAATCACATCTCTCACTCTTTCTCTCATATCCTAACTGACCTTGACTCTAACTAATTTTTATCTCTGACTGTAGCTAACTGAACTAACCACTCAAACTTCTTAACCCAACTAATTCCTAAAACAACTCTGACTCCAGTCTTATCCCCCCCCTTTTCCCAAATCCCATCTGACATTCCACCAAGCACCACACATTCACAACTTTTCCCCCTTACCCTCTCCTAATAGACCCTTACCTTGTTACATCTGCTATACTTTGCATACCCAACCATATTACCTTAATTTATCTAATAAATGCAACAACAATACCCCCAAAGGTCATATCATCACAGGGAGATTAAAGGCTCAACTCCTTGGGGACACCAGAACTTCTGCTCACCCCTGCTCAGTATGGTCTCCCCCTCCCTCCGCTCTGTATGTAAGATTGCTTAAATCCTTGATCTTTCTTTCTTCTAATAGGTGGTAAACAAATGAATGAGAATAAGGAGGACTTTCAGACACAAAAATCTGAGCAAAAGCAACAAACTGGGATGTCACTGGGATTAGCAGGCGAAAATGTTGGCCAATGTTTTGAGAAAGGAGAAACAGCTGTGAATCTCTGTAGGCCAGGGAAACAAACAGAGCACCACATAGCAAAAAGAATAGATAACAGTCTACCATCTATGGGAAATCCCCAGGCTCTTGGCAAAGGCCCATCCCGAAAGCGCATACGCAGATCTCAGGGCCTGAGGACATGCAACGAGTGTGGGAAGACCTTTGCTCAAGCCTCCAACCTTCTGGCACATAAAAGAATCCACACAGGTGAGAAGCCATATAAATGTGTGCACTGTGGGAAAAGCTTCACTGAAAGGTCAAACCGTAACAGACATCAGAGGACCCATTCAGGAGAGAAACCTTATCCGTGTATTGACTGTGGGAAAAGTTTTAGCTTCAAATCCGATCTCATTAGGCATGGAATTACCCATACAGGAGAAAGACCATACAGATGCTCAGATTGTGGGAAAACATTCAGCCACGCCTCAACCCTGATTAGACATGAAAATATCCATACAGGAGAGAAACCCTATTCCTGTACAGATTGTGGGAAAAGTTTCACTCAGAGTTCATCCCTTCTAGCGCATAAAAGGCTCCACACAGGAGAGACCCCATTCATATGCCCCGTTTGTGGGGAGAGTTTCAACTGGAAGTCACACCTTATCACACATGAGAGAACCCATACTGGAGAAAGACCGTACAAATGCTCCAAGTGTGGGAAAAGCTTCATTGAGAAGTCCAAACTGAATAGACACCAGAGGACTCATATGGAAAGGGAAAGTCATAAGTGTGAAGAGTGTGGGAGAGTCTTTACTATCAAATCCAATCTCGTGAGGCATCAGATAGCCCACAAAGGAGTACAATCATTCATATGCCTCAGCTGTGGAAAAACCTTCAACCAGTTGTCAAAGCTGGTCAGGCATGAGAGGGTCCACACAGGTGAGAAGCCTTATTCCTGTGCGGATTGTGGGAAAAGCTTCAGCCAGACCTCTGAACTCCTTAGGCATGAGAGGATCCACACAGGAGAGAAACCATACAAATGTGCCCTCTGTGGGAAATGCTTCAATCGGAGGTCACACCTCAGCACACATGAGGCAACCCACCTGGGAGGCCATCCATATGAATGGCAAGACAGCAAGTCAAGGTACGAAGGCAGCTCCTTCCTTATTGCCGGCACAAATCCACCCAAGCAGATTTATTTGGAGGGCCATCCCTCTAAATATTCAGAGGGCAAAAAGGACTACAGTCACAGCTCCCTCCTCATTGCAGGTGTGAACCCACATGGGCAAGCACAGATCGGAGGCCAACTCTATGAATGGCAAAACAGCGAAACAAGCTACACTCACTGCTCACTCATTGTGACGGGCAAGAGCCAACAAGAAGAGATGCACAAAGAGGATCAACCATATAAATGCTTGGAGACTGATGCACGCTACAGGAACAGCCCATTCTTTATAAACAATGCAAATGCCCAGGAGGGAAAGGCTGCGGGGACCCAACTCTATCATTGCCTAGTTGGTGACAAATGTTGCAATGACTCCTCACTCCTTAAAGAGAGAGGAGAGACCACCCAAAGCGAGGAGAATGAGTTTAAATGTTCTGAGTGTGGAAAGAACTTCAACTGGAGGTCGCATTTCATTCGGCACAAGAGAATTCACACAGGGGAAAAACCATATGGCTGCCCAGATTGTGGGAAAAGCTTCAATAGGCGATCACACCTTGTTAGGCATGGAAGAACCCATATTGGGTTGAGGCCATATTCTCAGACCGCAGAGGAAGTGTCAAACCAGGAGCAAATTATCTTAAGCTCAAGTGAATCCACAGAGGAAGAAAATGAAATTAGCACCCAGTGTGTTGAAGCTTCTGTTGTGGTTCATACTGTATAAGACACTGGCACACCTGGTTAAATAGTGGAGAGAAATTCTGTGATAGGAAAATTTTCAGATCAATGTACAGTGCAGCTTTATATACACATAATATATGTTCAGGAGAAACAGTAGCAGAAGTTCATACAGGTTGAGTCTCCTTTATCTGAAATGCTTAGGACTAAAAGGATTTTGGATTTCATATTTTTTGCGGGATTTTGAAATAGCTATATTTGCATATACATACATAATGAGGTATCTTGGAGATGGGGCCCAAGTCTAAATACAACATTTATTGATTCTTCATATACATCTGATACATATAGCCTGAAATTAATTTTATACATAATATTTTAAATAATTTTATGCATGAAACAAAGTTTGTGTGCATTGAACCATCAGAAAGCAAAGGTCTGCCTGTCTTGGCTATATGGGAAAAGTTTTGGGTTTTGGAGTATTTTTCTGCATAAGGGACACTCAGTCTGTACAAATAGATGAGGTGGTAAAACTGCTCCTGGACATAACAGTACTTAAGATTGCCAGACAGGAATGTTTCCTCATATGAAACAACATAGAATATGTCTTGAATATAGAAATTAGCTTGTCAGGTAGAAAAATTCTAGATTAATTTTTCCTCTAACACATTTGTTGCATACACACAGGGATGATTTTCATGTTTATGTGTTCCTTTACCCAGACTCTGAAGTGGTATATTCCAAGAACAGCTTTAACACCTCATCTGCACTTTGTGTAAATCCTGTCCATTGTCAAACTATGAAAAGAGCTGGTAATTTTCTGTCCAATCCCAGGCCTTTGAAAGCACTGGAGATAAACCATTTGGCTTCTCTCTCAGTGGACCGTCAGGAAATCTTTGTTCTGAGGTCAAGACCTACCAGAGAATCCATATTGGAGGAAGAAGGAATATATAGCAAAATATCTGTTAAAGTCCAAATCTTGCTGTATGCCAGAAAAGACCTTGACATTAAAAGACTTAAAATCTCCCCTCTTTAAGACAGTCAGAACCCAGAATTAGATGTGAGTTTATTGATTCCAGCAGGCTTTGGCAAACCTAACTATTGATAGAATAAGACTGTATATCCTTATTGTCCATTACTAGCAGTTCCTTATATCTATATAGAAAGAGACAAAATTGCTAAGCCTTTAGACCGAAGATAGTGATGGATAGTTCTCAGTTTATTTGTGGAACTGTATTGTGGGATGACCTGCCTTTAAACTGAGAAAAGGCATTGCTGATTATATCTAAATTAGTCTAGAAATGTTTATTTGGAAAAGAAAATGGATTGTATGTTCTCCTGCCACTCCTTCTTCCAGTGAATAACTGAAAATATGGCCCTGCAGACATTGCTAGACTCGTGTTCCCATCAGCGCCAGCCTCCATGGCCAATGATGGGTGTTGAAGTTCAACAGTGCCTGGAAGTGTAATCAGTGTAGTAGATGAAGTGGTGGGTGTTGTTCCTGCTTGAGACTATATTTAGGAAGATAGCTTAGCTGGATGTTCGTCCACATTAGAAAGTTCTTGAGTATGGAGCATTAGATGCCCGGGATATAAGACAGCCATCAATCTTGAGTCATCTTAAGACAAATGCATTTTATTTGATCTTGGATTGCAGTATATTTTGTGAGGTCCAGTGGCTTGTGCTAAGCTTATTCTAACCTTAAAGACTTTGGGAGTGCATCTACCCTGTAGAAATAACACAATCTGGCACCATTTTAAGTGCTGTAGCTCCATCCTGTGGAATCCCGGAATTTGTAGCATTGCAAGGTCTTTAGCCTTCTCTGCCAAAGATTGTTGATGCCTCACAAAACCATGGCATTTAAAGTTGTATCAAACTATATTATTTTTACAGTGTAGACATCCTGGATTGTTTTTGCTGCAGTTTGCCTATCCACCCTGACAAACACTATAAAAGAAGAAAGGAATATTTCTGGTTTAACAATTTCCTTGGAAGGATAGTCTTCTGCACACAGGATTTTTTTTCCATGGAGAATATGCATCCAAACAAACCTGGCCTCAGGAGTGATAAATCTCAAGAACATAACTGACCCGATATCCTGGATTTTGGATATTGGGTCCTTTCACACTACTCAATAATAGCACTATGATTCCACTTTAACTGCCATGGGGTTTGCAGTCTAAGGTATTGAGCCAGATAACTCGAGTAGCTCTTCATGGCAATTAAAGTGGAATCATAGTGCTTAATACCCCTTTGAACCCCGCATTTCTACAAGAAGCAGAGGCAACAGTATGCAGCCCACAGGTAGGTGGTTGTGTGGTGACTACACATGTGTGTGTCCTGGCGCATCATTGACTGGAGTTTCCTAGCACATTTGCTTCATGTATTAAGTGCAATGATATACAGGCGTGTGTGTGGTCATTCTGCATCAGGATGGGGAAAACCTAGTGAAGTTTGGGAGATAGGTAAGGAAGGCTTACCTGATGGGGAAACCTCAGCTTGCCGTCGGGGCTTCTGGATCCACAGGGATCCACAACTGCACCCAAAACAGACTTGGGATACTGGCAGCGCTGTCCACAAACTCCAGGTCAATGGCACACCCAGCCGAAGGTGCTTCCTTTTGACCTCTATCACAATGGGGATTCTCCAGAGTTTCTGGTCTGATCTGGAGCAAACCCTCTGGAGAATCACCCTGAAGTGCAGATAAGAGATTATGTACTACTGGATGTAACTGGAGATTGTGAACTGTGTGCCACCTGTTTTGGACCCATGCATCACCCAAAGAGGTAAGTACCGGAATGTTTATTTTCCTCAGTGCGGACACAGTACCAGTCGACTGCTGGAAATATATGCTATTCCATAATCCATAGAAGTCTTCAGTTGGTGGAATGAATGAATGAATGAATTTTAGGATTTTGGTGCTGGCTAGCCTTAATAAAGTATTAAATATTTAGACATCCAGTACACAATCTCAATTTTTTAAATCCATCTGCAAATACACTTGAAAATCTCTTTCACTTTCACTGCAGCAAATGTGTTTATATTAAGACACATATACCGGTAGGCAGATGTGTATTTCGTTAATCTATGGTTGCTAAATTGCGTTTCAGATGGCAAAAATAGCTGTTGGGTTGGGGAACAATGGATACTGAATATTTTGTTACATATATTTGTGCCATGTTATATTTCCACAACGCTTATGTCAATACTCACAGCGTTTGAAGAATACCAAATGGCTTGTTTGTAGGGATTACTTTCATTGTACATTGTTCGTTCTCCATCCTTTTCTAAGATGGTGTTCCAAAAATTCAAGAGAGCAAATGTTGTGCTATACAAAATAGTCCAGAATTTGTGACATCTATAATGTAAGATAATGTTTTATTCCCCATATTGACAATTGTTATTAAACTTGTTTTAGAAAATTACCACTGAAGACTTGTCTTGTCCATCTCCACAATATATCGTTTCTATACAGATGTTCCAGGATATTTCAGAAGCTGTTACAACAGCTTTGTGAGCTATATTGGTTGCATTATGCTAAGAGTGCATGTGGTGCTATCTCTTTCTCTCCCTTAAAATTCTTCCTGAAAAGCCACCTTTTGGCATAGCAAATATCCCTGCATTTCCCCATATTATTCCTATCTTGTGGTGTTACTGTAATTGTAAACTCCATGAAGGCAGAGACTTTTGTATTTCTTTTTAAAACTGTAAGATATCAGGGAGCCACCACTGATAGCTTTTGTCTTCACAGCAGCCCTATGATGTGAGTCATGGTTTCTTGGACTCGCCCACCTCACAAGGCTGTTGTGTAGATAAAAAGGGAGGAGGAGAGTCATATGTGGAGAAAGGGCAAGATATACCTCATACAGTCGGCTCTCCATAGCCACAGATTCTGCACCATAGCCACTATCTACGGCTTGAAAATTAATAATAATAATAATTATAATAATACCAAACAGAAAAGTTTGATTTTGCTATTTTACATAAGGAACACCATTTCACTATGTCATTTTATTTAATGGGATTTGAGCATCCAGATTTTAGTATCCATGAGAGGTCCTGGAATCAAACCCCAGTGTATACAAAGGGCTCACTGTAAATGTAACTAATAAATTGTGTTGCTGTGTGCTTTCAAGTCAGTTCCAACTTAATGGCAACCCTAAGGTGAACCTGTCACAGGGTTTTCTGGGGCTGAGAGTGTGTGACTCACTTAAGGTCACCTAGTGGGTTTTCATGGCTGAATGTGGATTCAAACCATGGTCTCCCAGGGTCCTAGTCCAAGAATGAAACCACTATACCATGCTGGATCTCAACTGAAAAAATAACAGCAAATTTTTAAAAAAAGTCAATCCTCCACTTGTAATACACACACACCACTGATAGCTTTTCTCTTCACAGCATCCCTGTGATCTGTGTGTTATTTTGGCATGTGAGACAAACGATTCCCATATGTCCCTCTCCCCATGCAATAAAAGTACAGTAGTAACAACAAGAAATCAAATAATAATGAGGAAATCAAAACAGCTAAAGAGTTCCCATACTTTGGATCAATTATTGATCAGAATAAGGACTGCAGTCAAGAAATCAGAAGTCTAGGATTGGGAAGGGCAGCTAGGAAAGAACTAGAAAAGATCCTAAAGTATAAAGATAAACTGCACACTAAAGTTAGAGTAGTCCAGGCCACTGTATTCCCCATCACCATGTATGGATGCAAGATCTAGATAGCGAAGGAAGTGGATGGAAAGAAAATAAAATCATTTAATCCATGGATTAAAAAAAATCTGTAGATAGAAAGGGCCGACTGTACTTTGGCCACAACATCATCAGAAGGCAAGGGTCATTAGAAAAGACATAATGCTAGGAAAGGTAGGATCATAGAATCATAGTTAGAAGAGACCACAAGGGCCATCCAGTCCGACCCCTGCCATGCAGGAACTCTGGCCACCCAGCCTTTGTTTAAAGACCTCTAAGGAAGGCGACTTCGCCACTCTCCGAGGGAGGTTGTTCCACTGTCAAACAGCCCTAACTGTCAGGAAGTTCCTCCTAATGTTGAGGTGGAATCTCTTTTCTTGGAGCTTGCATCCATTGCTCTGGGTCCTAATTTCAAGCAGCAGAAAACAAGCTTGCTCCCTCTTCAATATGACATCCTTTCATATATTTAAACAGGGCTATCATATCACCTCTTAACCTTCTTTTCTCCAGGCTAAACATCCCCAGCTCCCTGAGTCGTTCCTCATAGATCATGGTTTCCAGACCTTTCACCATTTTAGTCGCCCTCCTCTGGACACGCTCCAGTTTCTCAATGTCCTTTTTGAATTGTGGTGCCCAGAACTGGACACAATATTCCAGGTGGGGCCTGACCAAAGCAGAATAGAGTGGCACTATTACTTCTCTTGATCTAGACACTATACTTTTATTGATGCAGCCTAGAATAGCATTGGCCTTTTTAGCAGCCACATCACACTGTTGACTCATGTTCAACTTGTGGTCTACTTGGACTCCTAGATCCCTTTCACACGTAGTTTCATTCAGCCAGGTGTCCCCCATCCTATATCTGTGCATTTTATTTTTCCGCCCTAAGTGGAATACCTTACATTGATCTGCTCTGATCTGATCTGCTCTAGAATCTTTCCTGGTTTAGATGTCAGACTAATTGGACGATAATTGTTGGGATCCTCTTTTTTCCCCTTTTTGAAGATGGGGACAACGTTTGCCCTCCTCCTGTATGCTGGGATTTTTCCTGTTCTCCAGGGGGTTTCAAAGATTATTGCCAATGGCTCCGATATTACATTTGCCCGTTCTTTTAATATCCTTGGATGGAGTTCATCTGGTCCTGGAGACTTAAATTCATTTAGATTAACGAGGTATTCCTCTACTATCTCTTTACTTATTCTGTGCTAAAATTCCCCTATTCTGTCCTCTGCTCCATTATCCTCAGGTTGAGCACCCTTTTCCTTTTCTGAGAAGACTGAGGCAAAGAAAGTGTTGAGTAATTCTGCCTTTTCTCTGTCCTCTGTTAGCATTTTGTCATCTTCTGCACACAGTGGCCCTACCGTTTCCTCTTCTTCCTTTTGCTGCGGACATATCCAAAAAAGCCCTTTTTATTGTTCTTAACCTCTTTAGCAAGCCTGAGTTCATTCTGCGCTTTAGCTTTTCTGGCTTTATCCCTACACATGCCCACTATTTGTTTGAATTCCTCTCTGTTGATTTCCCTTTTCCATTTCTTATATATGTTCCGTTTAAAACAGGGGTCAGCAACCCCCGGCCCGCGGGCCACATCCAGCCTACAGAGGCGGCAGGACCAGCCCCAGCCCGGTCCTGCCACCGATTGCCGCAGGCAGTACTGTGGCGGCACCGCCGAGGAGGCCGGCCCACAGTGTGCTGCCGCCGCCACCCACACCTTCCTATAGCCCTGCGCGCGCCTGCAGGGTCACGCACAGGCCTAAATAGGAGTTTCTCCTCCTGGGGCTGGCTGGCCAATGGCTGCTGGCAGGGGGCAGGCTGTTGGAACTCCAGCCTGCCCCCATTGGCCAGCCAACCTCAAGAGGAGAAGCTCCTCCTCGGGTAGGGCAGGAAGGGATGGGGGTCCTCCTCCTCCTTCCTGCCCCTCCCGCGGCTGCCTCCTTCCCTTTCCCTCCCTTCCCACGGCTGACTGACAGCCGCGGGGAGGCAAGGAAGGGGGCGAGGGTCGCCTCCTGCCCTTTCCCTCCCTTCCCACGGCTGCCTGACATTGCATAATTGTCGCTTGCTATTTGATGTTCTTTTGGTGCCTGTTTTATTGAACTATTTCCTGTATTGCTATGTACTTTATATGTATTATCCTGCTAGAGAGGCAGGCTAGCTCCAAAAGGCCTCCCTGGAAGATTAACCTTCCATTATGAAGCCAAGCCCTCCCTCCAGTCCATCTGCCTTGGTCCAGGCCTTGGAGGTAGAGAGGAACTGCTGGACCTCATCCCCTTCACCACTACTCCCTTCTCCTTTTGTGTCATGTCTTTTTAGATTGTAAGCCTGAGGGCAGGGAACCAGCTAATTAAAAAGACTGTATGTACAGCACTGTGTAAATTTACAGGGCTTTATAAATAAAGGTTAATAACAATAATAAATAAATAAAGTTGAAAGGCGTGTCATGGGCCATCAAATGACACTTGATTTTTGTAAATCAAATTGGATGATGGATCGGATGGCATTTGTGGTCCCTTCCAAGTCTATGAGTCCAAGTGGTGGCCCTCTGTCCCCTTCTAAACCAAAGGGCTTCCTGAGTCTCGAAGAACCAGCTCACTCCTCTCTCAGCTTCTTCTTCTCAGCTCTGCTTTGGACCAGTCTAAGCGGCTGCTGTCCAGAAACAAAGGCCTAGCATCCCCATCAGAGGCAGGACTGAGGCTCTCTGTCTCTAGAAGGCTGGCTGGGCACTAGAACTGTATTGTGCTTTTTAAACTGTAAACAGCTTTCAGTCCCAATTTTGAGAGAAAAGGGGATAGAAGTTAAAATGGATTCACCTCATAGGTGAGAGGGATATGCTTAGGCTTCATTAACAGAGGTGTAGTACCAATGCTAGCAATAACAGGGAAATAATGGGGATAGGTTCTTTCACCACAAAAAAAGAGAGGAGGAGTTCAACATCTTTCATCAAACGTTTTATTTACACCACCTTTGACTGGTTCCCTTTTGTCTGGATTCTCCGCGAAGAGAGTAAGAAGTTTCTTTAGACTAACCTTCTGTCCGTGTGCAAACCAATATATTTACTTCTTTTCTCCTTTGTTTCTTTCTGTAGTGTGTCCTTGATAGTTCCGTTCTGCCTCCTCGTTTTCCTGTTCGTTTTTCTTTCCTTCTCTTTTACCCTGTTGCACGGTCTCTTTGCAATCAATGCGTGCCATGGTTCTCTCTTTGCACGCTTTCGTTGCCCATCACTGCCGGGAAGGGAAAAAGTATGCTCAGAAAAAATGTATATCACAAAACCTGATAAAGAGAGAGGGGACTCCAGTACCTCTTCATTGGGTTATCTCCTAAGAGTTAAGTTCTCTTTCATTGAAAGCAGGCAGCCTTAAGGATTTTTGGCATCATAGAATTTTTAAAAAAGAGTCATACAGTTTGGAGATAAACTATGAAACTAGTATTCACAGTTCATCTCCCCCTCACCCATCATCTTAACACAATTACCTACCTTGTTGTCCGGTTTCTAATGGCCCCATTCTGAAGGTGGATGTGCATCACTGACACTGGCTGGTATTTCCTCAATCGCTTTCTAGGGCTTGGTGAAACACAACTAAACATGGAAATGTATAGGGCCTCGTATATTTGCAGACTATCTAATTAAGTTGTTGCTTGTAGGTATAAACAATTTTCTAATTTACCAAATACAATTTGGCCCTTCTCTTACGCGGGGGAACGGTTTATGACCAACAGCTCCGCATAAGGGTGGTTTGCGGTGCAGCGTCGAGCTGGAAAGCCGCGTTGATGCGCCACACGGTACTTTATTTGCCATCCATGACAGGGGATTTGAATTCTGCTGTCCCTTTCCCAGTGTGAGCCGCTGGGCAGCAATTCTGGATGGTTTCTGGATCTTGAATAAAAATGGGGCCAGGAAGGAGGGGAACTTCTCACAAATGCAACAGATTGCTTGGCGTATTAAAAAAGAATCAGTATTGTGCAGCAAGTGGTCGTGCATCGCTGGAGACTGGGATCGCTCCCAGCTCGTACATCTATCAGGTATGGCTGAAATTTTAGACTGATGTATTCAAGGGAGTTCAAGATGTAGGGGAGTTTTCTTAAAAAAGGAAATACTGAAGACACAATTTCAAACAGTTCCAAGGAGAAAAAAAATGGGAGATGCCTCAAGAAGTCAGGTGGATGACTAAGGAACGTTTCAAATGAGCTAGTTTTAAACGGAACATAATAAGAATGGAAAGGGAAATCACAGAGGGATTCAAACAATGGGGCATGTGTAGGGTAAAGCAGAAAGTAAAGGCAGAATGAACCAGGCTTGCTAAGAGGTAAGAAAAGAAAAAGGTTTTTTGGATAGCCGCAGCAAAAGGAAGAAGAGGAAACGTAGGGCCCGTGGAGAAGATGAAAGCTAACAGAGGACAGAGAAAAGGCAGAATTACTCAACACTTTCTTTTGCCTCTCTCTCAGAAAAGGAAAGGGGCTCAACCTGGGATAATGGGCAGGGACAGATAGGGGATTTCAGCACAGAGAATAAAGAGAATAGAGGAATACCTGTTAATTATGAATGAAGTCCAGGACCAGAGACTCACCAAGGATTAAAAGACGGCAATGTAAGATCGGCCATTGGCAATATCGTTGAAACCCTGGAGAAGGAAAATCCAAGCTGGAGGAGGGCAAAACGTTGGCCCAGCTTCAAAAAGGGGAAAAAAGAGATCCAACATTACGGTCCAATAGTCTGACATCTAACCAGAAGATTCTAGAGCGAGATCAATTAAAAAGAAGAGTACTCTGAACATCTTGAGAAGCAAGACCATAATCACAAAAAGTCAACAGGGTTTCAGAGAAAACCGTAGGATCCGAGAAATATTAAAGGGACCCCAAAAGAGCCTTCCCTCCTGCCCCCTACTCTGGCCCTGCCAAGAACACCTAGGAGGCTATAAATTGGAAGGAACCCCAAAGGGTCATCCAATTCCAGCCTCATGCCTCTGCCTGCATGAGACACCTAGCAGGCTAGAAATTGAAGGAGCCCCCAAAGAGCCTTCCACGCCTGCCCCATACTCTGTCCTGAAGGAATACAATAGGAGTTAGAAACTGGAAGGGGCTTCTCCCCTCTCCACTCTCTTCCCCAGAAGCACAAAAGTCAGGATGCCCAACACCAAACCTCCAAGGACATGCGCAAGATATGTTGATGTTGAAATGTTCAAGACAAAAGGAAGGGCGCTGATGTAGAAAAAAGTTCCGCTATGCATATGTTTCACATCACGCAATCGCAACTTTTGTGCAATTGTAGCGCTAAACATAATGTGTCTGGGACTGATTGAAAAGCAAGCAATGTGGTAGAAGAACATCGCTTTATAAGGTCATTGTGCAACATTTTTGTTTCGCTTCACTTCCTTAGCGGAAGTGGGGTCAAAAAAACGCGCGTCTGATAAACTCCGTAGAGTTTCCTACATGGCAGGGGTTTGGGTTGATGGCCCGGGTAGTCTTTTCCACTCTATGAGTCTATGAATCATTTGAAAGAAAGAACTTTAATCGTAGCGGTCTGTGAGAGATTTAATTCTGGCATTGGTCCATTCCAGGCAGATTTTTTAATTGTAATAGGTATCTTAACATGAAATGCTCAGTTTGTGAAAATTAGTTTTGGGAAACAGCAAGATAGGTCCCCTTAGGGCCAAAACACCTACAGAAATGATCCAGTTTGAGACCGCTTTAAATGCCCAGCTCAAATGCTAGGGATCCCTGGGAAGTTTCATTTGTGAGACATGAGTGTTCTCTGTCAGGAACCTGGTGCCACGATAAACTACAGCTTCCACAATCCTGATGACCTAGGGCAGGTAAGAACATTGTACAACATACAGTTGTTTTCATGGGCCTGTCAGGACGAAGCATCACGCTGGTCCATGCATTCTCCCCAATGGCAGCGTACACATGAGCCATCTGCATGTGGAAGATGAGATTGAGGGCCTGTGTTTTTTGCCTTCATGTGTGTTGGGGATGTCCGAACAGACCCCCTCAGATATCAAGAGCCGGCTGTACTAGTGTCCAAACATTTTGAAACATGGATTTCAATCCAAGAATACTAGACCAGAGTAGTGCAGAGGACTGATTGTGCTGGTATGCTTCACCAATCCTATTAAATACATAGTAGAATAAAATGGTGCCTCTTAATATTGGCGAAGGTTTGCTTTTGAATGTAGTTTGTCAAATTTCAGATATGAAGGTTAATCATGGATAAAAATCTGGGATCAGGAGGTCCAAGTTACCTTCGATTTCTAATTCGTTTGTTTGGTATCCAAAATTGTTCTTTCCGAGAGAAGAGATCCTTGCTTCTAAAGGGGCCAAAAGAGAACCAACATGTAGTAGTGTTGGGTTGGACGAAGATGTGGAGATCAGGGTAAATTGACTGGAGGACTGGGAAGGTCACACTCTTTCAGCCTGCGAGGAAAAGGCTAGGACAACTGGCTTGCCAAATCTTGAGAGAACCCATGGGCAGGTTCACCAGTCACTGGCTAACATCGGCGGTTCTTTGTATTTTGGCAAGAAGGGGTCGGTGGTTGGATGGGGCCAAGGGGCGGCTTGGAGGAGGCAAACCGGCCTTGTGCGGGGGATACAGCTAGTGAAGCCCTCCCCTCGCACCCAGTGGTTGTTGGCCGAGAGGCAGAGACATAAGCAAAGTGAAAAAACCTCAGCCTGCTGTAATCTACAAGATGAGAAGACCCTCGGGTGGATTTTCAGGCACTTCTAAGCTGCCACAATCCCGAAAAAGGGAGCCTTATCAGAGAGGCGGGCCCCCAGAATTCCTCATCACTTCCTGATGAAGGGCCTTTGGCCTGGTCCAGCAGGGCCCACCTCCTTGTGAATCAAAGCCACACTCAAAGGTCCTGCAGAAAGAGAAAATTATTTTCAGGTTGCTCAGGAGAATGAAATGCTTACAGCAGCCATCCAAAGACTCCTTAAGTGGAACTGTGATGGAGACAACGGAGAGGACAAGATTGTTTGGGGGGGACCAGGAGTTTTCAAAGGGAATAGTACCGCCCAGCTCTTTGTTGGCTATCTTGAGTCCTGTTCCACCTGATCTAGCCCCCCAGAAGGGTTCTGAGTCCATCAGGGTGAAGAGATGTCCTTGTACCTTGACCAGCTTACCGCCTCCTGGGAGGAGAAAAGCAAGAGTATTTTCACCTTTCTCTCTCTTCCAGTCCCCCTACATGTATGCCCCTAAATGCAGCAACACATTCCCCACCGGGCTTTATTAATTGTTTTGTACATGCATGTTACTGGATACTGATCGTGTTTCTCCTATCCTCCTTTACACTTCAATCTGCTTTTAAAGCTAGCAACAAGAGGATGAGGAGGAACAGGAAGGCTGGGTAGTGTATAAAAAGTCCTTGTAAAGATATTCCCTGTCAGAGGTTTGAGGTATCCCTGTAATTTAGTGCTGAGTTTATCACATAAAATAGTCCAGTGCGCAATGGATAGAGCTGGAATTTCAGACATATTGAGAAGAGAAAATCAAATGAAAACTACCCTCTAGCCCTTATCTTGAGGAGGACATTTCTTCTGTCCTGCGTGACCACTTGGCTGCGCCTTTTACTGGGATTCAAAGACATCATCTCGCCATCCTTTCACAACAAGTTGCAGCAAAAGCAGAAAATGGGGGGAGAGGGAAGGAGAAGATTTGTAGCGCTGGGTCAAAACGAGTTCCTAATAGAGATTGCTAGCCAGAAAACAAAGCCACGCAGAGTCTGGAGACACAAAACTCGCTCGAATAGAGTTCATTCACGATGCTGAGGTTTTCCGAAGAGCATTAATCTTGGAGCTTTTCACTACCTTCAAAGGGTAGGGAGTTAAATACTGCCTGCCGCTGCATTTGGGATCTGGAGTTTCAGTAAGGTTATGGACATCCACTCAGCTTCAATCCACATGGTGCGACTGAGCATTCTTCCTCATATACAAAACACAGTCCGGATTCTGCTAGTGTTCATCGTCTTCCTTTCTGGTGGCGCAGTGGTTAAATGCGTACTGCAACCACTCACTCCACACCCATAAGGTTGCGAGTTCAATACTAGAAAAAGGGCTCAAGCGACTCGGCTTGCATCCTTCAAGGAGGGGGGTTGCTAATGGTACCCAGATGGTTTGGGCAGTTAGCTTACACTTGGGCAGGTTCAGGACGCCATAGTAGTTGCGGGCAGTACTAGGGTTAGGAAGGGGCGGTGCTTCTGCACCCCTAACCTAGTACGTGCTCTGCGCATAGAAAATGGTGGGCGGGCCATTCCACACGGGTTTACAGTTTCAGTATAACCTCCCCAGGAAGGGAGTCTAGACCCCAAGGGGCGCCCTGAGAAGCGCATCTCGTGTTCACAGAGAGGACCATGAGGGTACACTATGTGGGAAGATGCCCTTCAAAAGACTCAAAGGAAGGCCAGGTGGAGGAGGTACAGGGACATAATAACTGGCCAATGTGCATGGAACTGAATCAATACCAGCAAAGCTGCTTTAATGGGGGTCACAGGTCCATAAAGCATCCCCTTTTTGTTCAGAGGCGTTAAGCTGAAATCGTTTGCAAGGGATCTTTAGCATTTACTTAGGACTTCTTTCAAAGTGCTTCAAGATGCTTTCTTCCCTATTCTTGTTTGATTAAGCTTCAGTTTGTTCAAAAATTTTCAAATGCCTTCCAAGAAATTGGCCCAGCAAAATGACCAGATGAAAAACTCGCTGCTCCTCTTCCTCCTCCAGACAGCGTTTAAGGAAAGAACCAGCACAAAGAAGTTGGGCTGGAGCTGATCAAAACCAGGCAACCTGTTTCCAGGGAGCACGGTTTCGTAATCAACCCAATGTAACTGGCTACAAAGTGTCTCCGGTACAAAACACAAATATAATAATAATAATAATGAATGAAGATAATGGATAATAAATCCCCCAATGGGCTACCGCTGCTCTCCCTGCTCTCCCTCTGCGGCTCTCAGAGGAGCCCTCTGCAAGGCCACGCTTGGGAGGTTGTCTCCGCTCCCACTCGAACCAGCTCCCATCTCGGGGGTAAGACGGCCAGGAACTGCTCAGGATCACAGGTCCATATCTCAGCTTGTGTGTCTCTCTGGCTGTCGGCCACTGAAGCAGAGATTGTGGAGTGGCTGCAACGCTTTTCGGGCCCCAAAGCTCCTCTTGGAGACAAACTCCGTGCCTGAAGTTGGCGCGGACCTCAGAACTGGCATCTCTTCCCCAAAGCTCGCCTGGCTTCTAAAAGAACATGGGAAAGAGAGAGAATGTAAACCCTTTACAGCTAATCACATACAGATTCTCACGCAGCATCCTTCCACTTGCCCTGTCCTATTGCCTTTCCTTTCTCTGCCACCTTTGCACATCTCTGCAGCAGCCAAGGTGTGCTGTTTAATCTTTCTACATTGCTTCAGGACATTTGTTAACTGAAGTAAAGGACAAGGTGGTGCCCCTGTCAGTACACCCTGCATGTATTTGGGCCTCCCTATTTTCATATCTGGGGCCAACATGACTTAGGGGTCCCAGGATGACCTTTGGCTCCCAGGTGTATTTCCCTGAGAAAGGAGGGAGACTGAGGACTTGGTTTGGCCTCAGGTAATACTGCAATCCAAGCTATGGGGGCTCGGCTCCCTCCTCAGCCCAGGCCCATATCCCTTTCTTCTTCCACCGGAGATGAAAGAGAAGCCACTGGTGGTCCACCTGCCCTCTGCCCTCTTCCAGCAACAGTCCTTCTAATCCAGCCTGGGGCTGTCCTCATCCATCACTGCTTTTGCCCAGAATCCCCAATGTCTTTTCCTGGTCTTTGTTACCTTGCATGATAGCCCACCCCTTGAGGGTAGGATCCAGATATCAATCTGGTCCCAAAAAAACTGGCTCCCTCCTGGCATAATCTCCCTCTCACTGTGCTCACCCTCAGACCCCAGTCTGAACCTCTCCCAATGTCCATGGTCTCCTCTTGAGACAGGGAGTTTCACCCCTCTGCACCTCTCAAACTCCGCTCCAGTTTCCAGATTGCATTTTGGTTTAGCTCTCAATGCTTTTGTGTGTTTGAATATTCGTGCTGATGGCACTCTGGCAATTTATTAAAACCTTCTTTTCATCCAGAATGGGAGTCTTTCATCAATGTCTGGTATATACAGATTTCAATGATCCTAAAGGTACCCAGCCTCTTCCAAGTTAGGAAAATTCCCTCAACATTTTAATGATGCTGATAGTTGGTGGGGACCTTTGTCAGTACCCCCCTTTCTTTGGGTAACACTCTCTTCCTTGGAGAAACGCAGTTGACAGGACAGCATCCTCCATCAAAGAGAAGTGCCTCTGCTGTCGCCAACATCTGGTGCCTCAGGCAAGTGCTTCATTCAGCCTACAGGGTGGGTTACAAACGCTTAAGTACTTTCCACTGACCCTCAGCTTCTACTGAGATGCAAGGAGCCAGCAGACAGAGCACCGGAAGGGAGAATCTGGGTATAAACATCCCCAGAGCATCAATATAATAAACAGCATAAACAAACAAGGATTATAGGGTTTTTTTTGGTGTGTGTTTTTTTTGAGCTACATGGCCATGTTCTGGACAGTTTATTCCTGGTGTTTGCCACCATCTTCAGCATCCAGCATTCTCTAAAGATGCCAGCCACAGATGCTGGTGAAACGTCAGGAATAAACTCTTCCAGAACATGGCATGCAGCCCGAAAACCCCACAAAAAACGATGGATGCCGGCCTGAAGCATCGACTTCACAAACAAGTATTCTAAGTATGTTTTGGAAAGAACCTCGAATCCTCAAATTGCTGCCTCCAGTTAGTTAACAATCCTGAAGATAGATGGACCATGGTCTGAACTCGTATAAATCAGTTATGCTCCAAACACAGAATCATAACATTCTATATTGGTGGTGGTTGTGTGTTTTGGCGGAGTTTGCTGTGTTTTGGTATGCCTTGAAATAATTTCCGACTTATGGAGACCTAAGGCAAACCTACATGGAGCAAGTTTGTGTTCTGAGGGGGTTCGCCCTTGCCTTCCTCTGAGGCTGAGGGAGTGTGGCTGTGCCCAGGGTCACCTAATGGGCTTCCTGGCTGAGGGAATGGGAAATTCGAACCCTGGTCTCCAGAGTGCTAGTCCTACTCTCAAACCACTATACTCCATTTGCCCCCTCCTGCTTGAGTATGACCCAGAATATTTGGGAGGCTGGGAGCAGCTTACAATACTTTAACTGAGAACAGCAAAGGTGGAATGTACTGTATATAGACAAATTAAGCCTTTTCAAAACATGCTCTACTTATTTCCAAACAAAAATCCTGCCTCAACAAATACCAGCTACACTCTCTGAGTTTTAAAGCAACACGAAAACCACTCTCTTCTGATAATCCTATCCAGATGGTTTTTAAATTTTGGAATGGGAAAGTGTTCATGGATTGTTTGCCATGTCTTGGTTTTATATGCTCTTTGAATTGGCATGTGTCCAATGTGTTTCTTGTTCCTGCCTTGATCCAGAGGCACCAAGAAATCACATGGAGGTGCAGTGATGGCAAACCTTTTCTAGGTGCGCGCCGGGGGGTGGGGCTTCTACCCCCAGGATGGGGGCTGGGTGCCAGGGTGCGGGCGCCTGCCCCAGGGGGCGGAGCCTCTGTCCCCTGTCCTGCTGGTTTGCTTGCCTCTGAGAGTCCCTTGGAGCTGTCAGAGGCCAGCAACCAGTCCTGGAGGACGGCTCCAAGGCACCCTTTCGCTCTAGGGAGGCTGAGGAGAAGGGGACTGGGCACGCGTCCCAGTCCCCTTCTCCTCGGCTTCTCTTTCCTCGGAGCGAACAGGGCTCCAAGACACCCTTTCGCTCCAAGGAAAGGGAGGCAGAGAAGGGAAACTGGGTTCGCCGAAGGGAAAGGAAGGCCGAAGGAGCGGCTTGGGCACGCCACCGTCCTGGGCTCCCCCACGCTCCTTCCAGCTCCGCTCTTTCTCTTCGGAAGGAGGTCTGGGGACAGAAGGGCGTGGGGGAGCCCAAGACGTGGCACGCCGCCATCCTGGCTCTTTCATGGTCCTCCTACCCCAGACCTCTCTTTCCGGAGGGATGGTCGGGAGCGACAAGGGCCATGCGGAGCCCAGAACTAGCACACTGCCAGTCCTGGCTCCCTCACACCTTTCTTCCACCAGAATCTTTCTTTCTCCGGAGAGCGGGAGCCCAGAGACAGGCGGCGTGAAGGTCCTGGGCTCCATCAGGGCCCTTACTTCTCCTCCGCCAGATCTATCTCTCCGAGGGGAGGTCTGGTGGAGGAAGGCCCATGACAGAGTCCAGGACCTGGCACACCGTCACGCTTGCTCCTCCTCAGGGTCCTTTCCCTGCCCCCCAGCTGTCTTTCTAGAGACAGTTTGGAGGTTGGAAAAGGTCTCTGGGGGAGGAGCAACTGGCAGCGCCAGTCTCTCCACCTCCCCCCCCCAACCTTTTCCCAGCCTCCAGTTGTCTCCAGTAGACAACTGAAGGCTCAGAAACGGCTGGGAGAAGGAGTCAGATGCACGCACCTCTGGCCCTTCTCTCCCGCCATTTTCTGCCTTCCTGTTGTCTCCGAAAATGGCAGGGAGGAGGACGGCACAAGCACATGCCTGTTTCTCCTTCTCCTGGTCCCCGTACCCAGTGAAACGGCCCGGAGTGCCACTTCTGACACCTGTGCCATAGGTTCGCTGTCAGGTGCTAAGAGGTTTTCTGGTGCTGTGAAGAACGTGAAGTAGTCAACATTGGACTACAAGTTCCCAGAATCCCTCAGCCAGGATACCATGTAGTGCTGTGGATCGGGAGCTTTGGCTCAAAGAGGACCTTTGCCCAGTTCCCACCTGAAAACAGTATGGAAGGAGAACAAGAAAAGAGGAAACAAGATCTGGTTTGAAGGAACTGAGAGTGACAGATTTCACTGTCAGAAGATGCTGCCAGTTTGAGTCTGGTGTGGTTTAGGTCCGAGCGTCAGACCAAAAGGCTCTGGAGACCAGGGCTCCATCCTCCCTCGACCAAATGGGAAACCTGGGAGGGACGGTAACACTTTCCAGCCTCAAAGGAGGGCAAAGGCAGCCCCTTCTGGACAGCTTTTGCGGAGAAAGTCCACTCTCTCTGCTTCAAAGGAAGGTTCTGGAGAGCTCTTTTGGAGAAAACCACACTCTCCAGCCTCAAAGGAGGGCAATGGCAGCCTTCTGGACAGCTCTTGCAGAGAAAAGGCCCATGATGGGGCCACCATCTGTCAAAAAGGGGTTGGCGGCACAAAACAACCATTGATAGAACTGAAGAGTTGGAAGGCCATGGAGTCCATCCCCATTCTGCCATGCAGATCTCTCAGTCAAAGCCACTCCCTGTAAAACACCCAGCCGTTTATTCTGCTTCCTTTCTTCTTCATGCCTTCCTTCCATCTCGGTTGTCTGTTCCCCTTGCCTTTTCTTTTGGGGAGAGGAAAGCCCTCTTTGAAGGTTTCAATGTCCCAAAGGCTTTCATGGAATGAAGACCCTGAAGAGGAGAAGCAAGACACACGACCCTGATCCTCGTCTCCTCAAAACAAAAGGCAGACCAAGCCAACAATATCCTCATGTATCTCACAATGTCTATAGTAATATCTATCCATATCAAAACAGCTCAAACTATCTCTCTAGAATATTCTATATCAGATATATCAGTTCTGATATCATGAGACAGAGACATTCTAAGAATATATATCCAAAGAGGATCTTGAGTGGAAGTTGAAGGCAGGGCTTTCCTGGAGCTGAGCTCCTTCTCAGAGCTTTGGGGCCAAAGGCAATATCGCTTGGGTCCAAATGCCTCTGACTAGATCGGGGAGCCCTGTGCGCTGCTGCCCACTCCTTTCTCCTCTTTGGGTCCAAAGGGGCTCCAGGGGCTCCTTTCTGAGCTCGCCTGGAGTCTAAGAACAGACATCCCTCACGAACATCTCTACCTACCTCCTCAGAACCAATATTTCAGTTGTGGTGTTATATATAGAGAGAGGAGGAGGAAAGAGAGAGGACTGTCTAGGTTCTCAGTGTCTCTCTCTCTCTATAAGCTTTCTCCCTGAGAGCCTCTTTCTCAGACACAGAGCGAGAGCAGCCCTGCGCCTCTCGTCTTCTTCGCCCTAAACGCCTCGAGAAAAAGCCTGCTCAGCTTCCCGCCCCCAAGCTTCCCAAAGCCCTGTTGCCGCACCCTCTGCCACCGGACCCGTCACAATCAAATCCACCACTGCCCTCATCCTTCTGGGAGGCTGCGCCTTGGAGCGGGAGCGAGGCGATGCCTCCGTGAGGGGAAATGGGAGATGAAGAGGAGGGGGCCTCTGGGGGGAAGAGGGCGGGCTTAGCCCCATTGGGCCTCAGTTCAGGGGCAAGTGGAGGACGGAGCAGAAGGCCCAAACAACACAGGTCCTCCTCAGACAATGTTATGTTTAAATCATAGATAACAAT
>NC_056523.1:12574162-12582031 GCF_019175285.1 Sceloporus undulatus
AACAATAAATCATACACATGATGAATAACATATAAATTATGAAATAAGATAATAGAGACACAAAGCTCCCATAATACACACATTGTGATATATATATATATATATATATGTGTGTGTGTGTGTATGTATGTATGTATATATATGTACATACACATAGATATACACGCAAAAAATCCAGTGATACCTGTATTGGCCAACCGAAATGCACAATGTCCGTATACATATATAATTGTCTTGTGCATATATATATATATATGTATATGTCTAAATTTATATAATATATAATTATAGAGGTAGAACTTATAAAGTGTGTGTGTGTGTATATATATATAAATGCAGAGGTAGCTGTCTTGGCCATTGAACAAATCCTCCAGTGATCCCTTTATTGGCCAACAGAAATGCACAATATTCTTGTTGCAAGCGTTCAAAGCTCCATGGGCTTAAAGATGTCACAAACCAAACAGGAGAAGGAAAAACAAAGGGATTGGAGATGTTAGTCAGGTGCCTGCCTTTTGCTGTGTCTGTCCTTAGTAAAGATGTTATGAGGGAGAGTCCATTACTAAGGACTGAAACAACAAAATGGAAGCATCTGGGCTCTGACGAACATCTCCAGTTGTTTTTCCTTCTTCTCCTGTTTGGTTTGAAACATCTTTCCTGAGGAAGAAGCCCATGGAGCTTCGAAAGCTTCCAAAAATCTATTCTGCATTTCATGTGGCCAATAAGTGGATCACTGATGGATTTTTGTTTGTATTTGTGAAATGGCCAATATATAATTTATAAATTCTAAATCTATAATTATATATATATATATATATATACACACACACATACACACACACACACACACACATATAATAGATTTATATATTACAATTATATATATGTATATATATATAGCTTTCTTTCATTTAGTCTCAAAGGTGCTACAAGATCTCTCTACATACAACTGTGGTCTTCCTGTAGTCACTCTTCGATTTGTTCTTATTTCAAAGTATGTTTTAATTGTGAATTGTTTAATTGTATTTTAGGCGGGCTGTGATATTGGGATGTGGGATTGTATGTTATCTGTAAGATGCCCCAGTTGTGTTACACAGAGAGGCGGGATACAAATACATTTATTATTATTATTATTATTATTATTATTCCTTCCTCACAGAGAAAGAAGCCATGTTTTATTTTTACCTCTTTGGTTTCCAACTTAACATTGGGATGCCCTTAGCAAAAACGTTCATCACCAAATGCAATAAATGGCAGCATATAAATGAAATAAATAAAAATAATTAACTAATAAATAAGTTATAAATAAGTAACTAGAGCAGATTCTGAAGTGTAAAGATATTATCATTAAATTTTACTACTACACAAATACTCATTCTACACATTCCCAATTTCTATGTATGGTTCAGAAAGCTCAAATGACCAGGAGATGGGCCCAATGTTCTCTAAGGCAAAGATGAGTAAAGTGAAGTTGCCATAGGGGCTGTTTCCACTTGTAATTTACAACGATTTAAAATACACCGTTTTAAATAACACCGATTCAAAATAACCCTGGTCTTATCCCGCTTTTTTTTTCTTCGTTCTCATTTACCAACTAATTCGCTTTAAGTGATCCGCTTGCGTTCCTATTCAAATAAAACAGTTTATATATAAACCGGTTTTAGCCTTATTTCGTTCACACTCACCATTTTGGGGCTGTCAATCAAAGCAACGTCATCAAAACGTCACTTTTAAATTTCGCAGGTTTTTTTATAAAAGAGCCAATGAGGAGGCACTTAAAGTGCGGCGGGAAAGGGAAGGAGGATTAGATGTGAGGAAAGGGAGAATAGCCTTCCTTCTCAAACAAAGAGCAGGCTTGCATTTTTTCCCCTTCTGTCTCCTGGGGGGAGGACAGGACAGAAGGTTTCAGGTTACTCCTCTGCTCTGCGAGGCTGTGTGTGTGTTTAGGAGGGAAAGGAGGGGTAGCTTTGCTCATAGCTGGAAGATTTTTTTCCTTCCTTTTTCCTCCCTCTCTGGTCTCTCCCTTCGAAGGAAGGGGAGTCCTGCAATTATCCGAGGGGAAGGATGGTTGAGGGGAGAGAGAAACTGCCTCCCCAAAGCACTTCTGCTAGGCTGCTGCCTTTGAAAAAATACCCCAGAGAGGCTGGCGGAGGCTGGTTGCTTAGGGAAAGCTCCTTCCAGAGGAACTATGATGGGTTTTGCAGGACGGATCCCCGCTTCATGGCTCTATAGACAGCCCAGGGAGGGAGCACTCTTCCCCTCCATTACAAATGGTGTTCATTGATACACACACACACACACACACACACAGGGTTTCCTTATCTCCCCCGAGATTGCTGTGCAGCAACCATCTCCTTGAGTGGCACGGATGCTGAAGAGATTAAGCGCCTGTAAACCATTAAAATAAAATAAAAATTAAAAAAATCCTTATCTCTTATTGAAAGACCGCAGCAGAAAAAAGGGGTGAGGGAAGCAAAAGATGGCGATGGCCACGACGGATGGGGACAGAAAGGGCAACTCCCCCAAGCCGGCCCATCGCTCCGCTCCTCCCATCCAGCTAACCCAATTTCAGAGGCTGATCGTTCCCATTTAAATAACCTGATTCCTATCCCGAATCAAGGAAAAAATAGAAGGTTCGACCCTTCTATTTTTTTAACGCGGGTTATATGCCTTTAACGCGGTTTTAAAAAAGGACGAAAAAAAGAATCGATTTCAAATGGGAACGCATGCGGGGTGATCTAGAACAGTTCTAGGTTTAAATCGGGTTCAAATGGGCACGCCTCTATCTGAATTCGATTCGTAACCCGCGTTAAACCCCAGTGGAAACGGGCCCATAAGTGAAGGAGAAGGTGACTTGGAGGTTTCGTATTCATAGGGTTCCTATGGGTTGAAGTTGACTTTAGGGCAGTTAACAAACAACAACAAGAACAACAACATGCTTTCACAGTAACAACAACCATGCAATGCTTTCATTGTAGGTTCCTGCATGGCAGGGGGTTAGACTGCATGGACCTTGTGATCTCTTCCAACTCTATGATTCTAGTGCGAAGGGTGCTTTACATCACCACCTTTTCAAATGCTCATGTGAAGATAAAATGCAAAACGAACATGTATTGATGAGGAGAAAGATCAATGCAATGGACCACTTCAAATTATAAGCAGAAAAATAGTGAGAGGTTCGTGTAAAAAATAACTACTGACACTTAAAAGCTAGCTATTTCTTTCTTTTGTCATTCACACAACTCTGCAGAATCAAAGGAACAGGGCAAAGGATCATCCCAGGATGTCCCTTATTCTCTTGGCATCAGGGCAAGGGCAACACAGGCAGCCATGGGCCTCTGCGGAAAGGCTCTGCCAGGTAAAAGCAGGGCACAGGGCCCATTTGGGCTGCACTTTCCAAGGCATCCACAGCCACAGAGGGAATTCTCCTGAGGCACCTGCTCACTCTGCTGGTCTCCCTTCGCCTGCCTAGGAAGGCAGTGAATGAATTTTACTTGGGAAATTAAATGGATACTGATAGGCACAGAATGGGTAAAGAGGTAAGACAGGAATACTCCAAACAAATTCCAGGGTCCAAGGCCAGAGGAACGACATCCAAGCGTATTAAAAGTACTGGCAGAAGTAATCTCAGAGCCACTTGCAATAGAATCATAGAATCATAGAGTTAGAAGAGATCGCAAGGGCCATCCAGTCCAACCCTATTCTACCATGCAGGAAATCACAATCAAAGCATCCCTGATAGATGGCCATCCAGCCTCTGCTTGAAGACCTTCAAGGAGGGAGACTCCACTACACTCCGAGGAAGAAGTGTGTTCCTCTGTCGAACAGCCCTTACTCTCAGGAAGTTCCTCCTAATGTTGAGGTGCAATCTCTTTTCATGAAGCTTGCATTCATTGCTCTGGGTCTAGGGTTGCCATTTCCCACATTTAGGCAGGACTTTCCTGGTTTTGGGGCGTTTGGGAAGGTCCCATCCTGCTTTTTAAAATTTCCTGGGTTTGGCTGCCGCCTTCACAGTCCACCGCCGTCCGCAAGAGAGCCACAAGGAGGGGCCTAGCCTGCCAGCGAGGCTACAAAGAAGGAGGCTTTGCTGCGGCTCCCTTGCAGGCGGTGGCGGTGTATAATTACAGCACTTTAGAAATAAAGTTTAATAATAATAATAACTGGCGGCGGAGGCGACCAAAGCCCAAGTAGCGGAAGGTGAGTCTCATAGGTTGGTACAGATGTATTTTTCATTATATCTGTAGTTGTGTGCCTTCTGTCTAATGCCAAAATCTCCTTGATTTTTTTTTGTAAATAAGGATTTATATTAATTTTTAAAAAATTATTAATGGCGGGTTACAGACCGCCATAAGGGACGTCCTTAGGAAGTCCCATTTTGAAAAAGGGGCATCTCTTCCAGACGCCCCTAACCCTATCACGGACAGAGTCCGTGACAAATAGCAGCGGCCGTTCCACACAGACGCCACCATATTGACGTAGCGGACGCTGTGCATCTGCACGTTGCGTCCCGGAAGTGACGCCGCGAGTGCGCGACTAGCACCTCACAGCACCTTTTCCGGGGCCCAGGAAGGAGCGCGATTTCCGCGCTCCTTCCTTTGCAGCGTCCGGGAGTTGAGCTATTTGGACACTACGGCTCCTGGACACTGCAAACGGTGGCAGCAGCAGACCGCCGCATTTCGGTGGTCTGTAACCCGCCAATGTTTCTGGCTTTTAGTTCATTGTGTCCTCAATTTTTCAGCAAATTTTGTCCTACATTGTGCCCTACATTTTTTCTATGTTTTGTCCTGGTTTGGTGGTAGCAAATTATGGCAACCCTAGTTGGACTAGAAATCTGGAGACCAGAGTTCAAATCCCAGCTCGGCCATGTAAAACCATTGGGTGACTTGGGGAAAGTCACACTCTCTCTGCCTCGGAGGATGGCAATGGCAAAACCCCCTCTGAAGGAGAAACTTGCCAAGAAAACCCTGTGATATGTTCACTTTAGGGTTGCCATAAGTGAAAAATGACTTGAAGGCACATAGCAGCAGCAGCAGCAACAAAAGTCAATGGGTGACGTTGGGCAAGTCACACTCTCTCAGCCTCAAAGGGTGGCAATGACAAAAACCCCTCTGAAGGAGAAACTTGCCAAGAAAACATTTTTACTAATTTTAACAACATCTAATGTGAAATCAAAATAAGATATATTATTAAAATAAAGAAACTGGGGGGGGGAGGGGAAAAAAGGGAAAAGAAGAAAGAAAAGAAGTGGGGAAGACAGAGAGAAATTAAAAAGACATAGAACTAGGGATGCCATACCCGAGGACCTCCAAACCGGGAAAAATGTAGGACAATGTTTTTAAATGTAGGACTTTTTTTTAAAAAAACATTCCTGGCCAGGAAATTTAAAAAAAAAAAGTCCTACATTTTTAAACTTTGTCCTCCTTCCCGGCTTGAGAGGAAGCCTCAGCCTCCGCTCAGGCTGGGTAGGGGCGCGGGGGCTGCCCATCATCGTGGCCATTGCTGCGGTGGCAAGCGGCCTTCTCCTTCTCCCAGGCCCCAGCGAGGCCTTGGAGGACTCCACAATTGCGGAGCCTTCCAAGGCCTCACCGGGGCTTGGGAGGGAGTGTCTCCATGGCTGGAGCTCTGGCCATGGAGAGTGCTTCCAGGCCCCGGCGAGGCCTTGTAGGCCCCCGCGGCACGCACGGGGGCAGAGGTGGCTGAGGGTGGTGCCGTCCCGGTTTTGGCGCCTATAGGCAACATATGGCATCCCTACATAGAACTAATACACATACCTCCATCCTGACTTTAATGAAAATAAGAATAAAGAAGAGGAAAACAATTATTATACCTATAGTATTTTGTGGGTTTTCGGCCTATGCGGCCATGTTCTATATGGCCTGTTACAGACTGCCAAAATAAAGCTGCTTCGGGTCTCTTTGGAGGTATGCTGTTTAAATGATGCATGCATCCTAAGAATCCGGAAGCTGCACCAAAAGCTGCCCTCCACCTCTTAGGAATGGAGTGTGGCTTTGGCACGACCTCCGGACTCTTAGGACTCATGCATCATTTAAATAGCATACCTCCAAAGAGACTCGAAGCAGCTTTATTTTGGCATTCTGTAACAGGCCTAAGAGTTTATCCCTGACGTTTCGGCAGCATCTGTGGCTGGCATCTTCAGAGAATGCTAACCTGGAAAAGGTTTATCATTATTATTATACCGTTATGGATCCGACTAAACGATTCTACTAAAATTACTAATAGCCATTATTATTATTATTATTATTATTATTATTACATTATTAGATTTTGCATTGCTCCTTTTAGAAATCATTTTAGAAATTTTAATTAAAAATAATAAAACTTTTATTTATACCCCACTTTTTGTAATAAAACAATCAAAGCGGCTTACAGCATTAAAAACATTCTACATACAATACTTGTACATACAGTACAACATACAATACATGTACATTAAAAGGTTTTAAAAATTGTTTTCTGAGGTTTTTATACTCTCTCTTTTTAATATATATAGAGAGAGGAGAGAGAGAGAGACTGAGAGAGAGGTGGTTTTATCGTTTGCTGCTGAGTATGCCATTATCATCTTTCTTGGGCTGATGGCTTTGATTTGTATTTTAATAGTTCCTTGTGTTTGTAACCCACTGGCTGACTTTGGGCAAGTCACACTCTCTAAACTTCAAGGGAAGGCAATAATAGCAAATGTCCTTTGAATCAGTGTTGCTATAAAAAAAGAACCACCCTAGGATAGGATCTGCCTTAAGTCAAGTCACATACTATATATACTCACGTATAAGTCTAGAAATTCAGGTCCAAAAATTTACCAAAATAACATGAGCCAACTTATCCATGTGTCAATGTAAGTACTGTACTTTAACTCTTATAAAAAGGGAACCATCTCCTGGTGAAAAGCAAGAGTGTAATCTGTCCTAGAAACCCCTTTGCTTTCTCATCCATCCAGCTTTTGGGGTGAGCAGAAAGTTATGCCTGCTCAAATTTTGTAGGTTCTTTGGCATTACTTTCCTTTGCTTCATCTTTTATATCCTTTCTTACATGCTCCTAATTTTTACTCTCAACTTATCCATGGGTCATATCAAAATCCATAATTTTGGCCCCAAAACTTGTCCTCGATTTATGCACGAGGTCGACTTTTAGTTGAGTAATAGAGGTAATAGCACCACTGCATATACGTCTTTGGTATTAGTTGAGATATCAATAGTGCTTTTAACTTTTGTAAATTTTTATGTGATTTTATATTGTTGTAATGTAGCTGATTTTAATTGTTTTGAATTTTATTTTGATTTTTTAATATTTTATCTTGGGACGCTTTGGGTCCCTCCCGGGAGAAAAGTAGCATATAAATAAATAAATAAATAAAGTTAACATAATCAATAATAAATGCACAAATTCTTTAATACTCTCCCACTCAGGTGGGACATTTTCATCCCTCAAAGTCAGGTTTTGTTGCAGAATTTACCTTGGCATTTTACTATATTGTCACTTTTAAAGAGTGTGAACTGTGTTGCTGAGGGTGTGTCCATACTACAGAATTAAAGCAGTTCGACACCATTTGAACTGCCATGACCCAATCCTACATAATTCTGGCATTTATAGTTTGGTGAGATACCAGATCTCTATGACAGACCAGGCTGAATGCCTCACCATAT
This sequence comes from Sceloporus undulatus, assembly GCF_019175285.1. Classification (NCBI taxonomy): domain Eukaryota; kingdom Metazoa; phylum Chordata; class Lepidosauria; order Squamata; family Phrynosomatidae; genus Sceloporus; species Sceloporus undulatus. Next base: position 12,581,821 of record NC_056523.1, read on the forward strand.
AAATCCCAGGAGTCCATAGGATAAAGCCGTGGCAGTTAAAGTGGTGTCAAACTGATTTAATTCTGCAGTGCGGATACGCCCTGAGTTTTAGTCACCTGTCACGTATTTTGTTTTCTTCTTTTGTGTAATCTACTTTTGTTATACTAATTTAGGAGAAAAAGCCTCCTAGGAAATCAATTGTTTATTTATTTGTTTTTGGCTATATTGGGAC
>NC_056523.1:12585031-12619878 GCF_019175285.1 Sceloporus undulatus
GCTTATTGTTACCATGACTTACCTAAAAATAATAATATGGGCTTTTTATATATTATTATAAATATATATATATTACTACTGGTAGTTATTCCAGTTTCTGGTCATTCCAATTTGCCTCCCAGTCACACACAAAAGATACTCCATGCTATTTGGTTGAAAATGTAAGAAAGGCATATTGAAATAACAACAGTAATTAAAACAGGAGATCTGTCACAAATTATGTAGCCCTGAGTGGGCAGTTGCTTATAAAATATTTCTCCTTTGTTTAGAAGCCAGTCACATTCAAGGATGTGGCTATCTACTTCACAAAAACCGAGTGGACTTTGCTGGATCCAGCACAGAGAGACATGTACAAGGATGTCATGCTGGAGACCTATGATAATTTGGCATATACAGGTAAACGTCTCTTTTCCCTGTCATGGTAGAACTGTAGAGACTGTGAAGGCTGGCCTATTAGGGAATTTGCCCTTAGCCCAGTGGCATACCAGGTATATTTGATACACAGTGCAGATTATTTCTTTAAAAAAAGAAACAAAATCAAACCTTGGACACAAAATAATGTTGGGGTGTGAGTATTATAGCAAAAATGAAAGCAGAGGTTTGAGGAATTTAACAAAAACTTTACTTAACAGAAGTCTCAAAAACCGAAGCAAAACAATATGAATGACACAGCACAGTCCAAAATCTTGATTCAGCAGCATGCATAAATTGTCTTACCATAAGGGCAAGATACAATGAAAGCTCTCCATAACCCAGCAGTCCCACAAGGCAGTTATACCTTTCCAATTGATTAACATAATCACCTGGTCTACTTAGCTTATTACCATGGTCTACACCTGCCATATTACTAGATTCTCATCCAGTTACAACTTAGTGTCTTAACAAATAAGACTGCCCAAATGGCAAAAATGTTCTGAAGATGCCAGCCATAGCTACTGGCAAAACGTCAGGAATAAATTCTTCTAGAACATTGCCTCATAGCCTGAAAAACCCACATAAACTATAAAAATATTTTTATTTAGGTTGGCTTTTTCATATAATAAAAAGGGATGCGATGGCTTAGTGGTTAATATGCCAATTCTGACGATCAGAAGGTTGGCAGTTAAAGGCCCAAGTGCTGCAAGATGGGGTGAACTCCTGTCATTAGTCCCAGCTTCTGCCAACCTAGCAGTTCGAAAGCATGCAAATGCAAGTAGATAGATAGGTACCACTTCGGTGGGAAGGTAGCAGATTTTTACATGGGGTAAGTATTTTAGTTACATTTTTAGCTTTTGTATGTTTTTGTATTAATTTTATACTATTTTAACCAGATGATTTTACTTGTTTTTAATTTTTTATTGTAAAGTTTTAAAAATGTTTTTATCTTTTGGGATCCTTTTCTGGGAGAAAGGTGGCACAGAAGTGAAATAAATAATAAATTTAGGGTGTCATGCCTCCTCGAACAGACAGGCTATCAGCAGCAGCAGAGGGGGGTGGGTGGGCTAAGTCCACATTTCTGCCACTAATGCTTGTCTCTTTAGGGCGCTATACCCACCCCCTGAAGAGGCAGGCTATCAGCAGTGATGGTGGGGATGGCAGACTGAACCCATGCCTGCTCCTGCACTGCCTGCTGGGTTGTCCCGCTACTGCCACCACTGTAGAGCTGCCACTGCCAAAAAGTAGCCCAGTGGCTCAATAGGATGGGACAAAGTCTGGTGGGGAGGCTCCTCTCCTTGCATTCATGCTTGTCTGCATCCATGCTGCCCAGCCAAGTTGCCAGGCTGCTGATGCCACTGAAGATCTGGAGATAGAGCAGCAACTGCTGTCTGGGTGAGAGAGGGAGAAGACTCCCTTTCCCCCCTGGTCAGCAAAGCTGCCAAACCCAGACCTTTGGCACCCACTCCTGCCACCTTTCTGGGTCTGACAGAGCTGCTTTCTAGGCAGGAGAGGGAGGCAACTTCCTTTCCCATCCAATCAGCAAAAGCAGCAGACCCAAAACCTTGGCACCTGCTCCTGCCTCACCATGCTTTCCAGGTCTGACAGAGCTGCTGTCCAGGTGATAGATGGAGGAGACTCCCTTTCCTGCCTGGACAGCAAAGCTGTCAGACCCAGAACATTGGCACCCCTTCCTTCCCACCACAATAAATTGCTCTGGCAGTGAGTAAAATACAAAATGAAGAGCCTTATCACATGAGAGAAGGAAGCCGAAACCAAACAGGAGACTAGCAGCTTTCTCTATACCTCTCTGTGTGCCATTGTAGCACTTCCATTCTCTACCTGGGGGAGATGGTCATAAAAGCATGCTTTCTGGCAAATGGATTTCTCCAGTGTGACAAAAGATACGCTTTTACAACTATCTCCCCCAGGAAGAGAATGGAAGCTGCTACTCTCCCGCTCCATTTCGGTTTTCCTTTCTAATGCGATAAGGATCTTCCTTTTGTATTTTACACTTACACTGCCAGCACAATTTATTCGCCGCAGTATTACTACAATACCCCACTCTTAATGGAATTATTTTTTTATTGTGTTTATTCCCAACACAACTATTGCCATTTTAAAAATATCCTTGAAACTTAAAATATTTGGTAAACCTAGCAAGAGAATGATATGAACTTATAAATATGTCTTTCTCAGAAAGGGTGGGCTTTTTGTTTTTGTCACAATGAGGACAATATTTTTTTAAAAGAGTATGTGGTGGGACTTAAGATATGAAAGAAAGTCATTGTGGTGTAGTGGTTTGAGCATTAGACTACCACTCTGGAGATTAGGGTTTTAATTCCTCCTGTTCAGCCATGGACAGTCATTGGGTGACTGTGGGCAATACTCTCTCAGCCTCACAGGAAGGCAAATGCAAACCCCTTCTGAACAAGTCCTGTCAAGAAAACCTCATAACACAACAGCAATAAGACATGAAAGGTTGAGAACCACTGCTTTAGGGCTCAGTGATGCTGTTTCGATTTAATTTAATTTATTTCTCACCTTTGTCCCAGTGGACAAAGTTAAAAGTAAGTTAAAACAAAATGCAGTTAATGAATAGTACAAAATTTATCAAGAATAGTCCTTGTTGTGTACCCTCAAGTCATCCCTGACTCATGGATTAGGCCCACTGACAGCTCAGTCTCTCCCCATTTGTTATCCTCCTTATTGCCTTGAACATCAGTTTAAAAAAGGGTTAATTGGGGACTTTGGAAAGAAGAAAACAAATCAATTTAGTTTTGTTCCAAGTAGACTCTGCATGAATCCACTGACTTTAGCAGGATGAGAGGAACGTGGTCGATCAGTATTTATATACCTATTCATTCAGTGCGTTTATTCTTAAAGGCGCTTTCACACTACACAGTTATAGCACTATGATTCCATTTTAAATGCCATGTCCCCATCCCATGGAATTCTGGGATTTGTGATTTTAAAGAGAGGCATTTAGGATTTTCAGCTAGAGAACTCTGGTGCCTTTTCAAACTACAAACTCCAGGATACTATAGGATGAAACACTGGCAATTAAAGTGGAATAATAATGCTGTAATTTCATAGTGTGGAAGCACCCTGACAAGTGGACTATGGTCCAAAACACACTGCAGAAATAATCCAATTTGATACCTCTTTAGCTGCCCTGGCTCAATGCTAAAGAATTCTGGAAACTGTAGTTTTGTGAGACATTTAGCCTTCTCTGCCAAATAGCTCTGGTGTCACAATAAACTACAATTCCCAGAATTCCCTAGCAGTGAGCCAGGGCTGTTAAAGCAGTCTCATACTGTATTATTTCTGCAGTGTGTTTTGGACTTTAGTCCAAAGGGCAGGACTAAAGTTTCAGTTAAGCATTAGGAGAAATCATTTTACAAGAGGAGCAATTTGACAATAGAACCAACTATTGCTAAGTGGAGGATTCTGGGAGTTATAGTCCAAAATAATAACTTTTGCCTAGCTCTGATTTATCTCCTCTTGTCTTATTTCCTTTCCTCTCCTTACCAGGATTCTGTCCTTTCAAACCAGTCCTGATCACTTGCCTGGATCAAGGGAAAGTAATATGCATCCCTGAACCAATATTGAAAAAAAAAAGATTCTGCCAAACATAAATTCAGGTAAGGAATTTTGATACAGTAGATTGCAAGGAACCCTTCACTCTGTCGCTTAGGCTCTTTCCACAAGTTTGCAAATCCCTCATTTTGCAAAATGTGTTCTCCTGCTAGTTAACGGAAAAGGACAAAGAACAAAGAGAGGAACTGAAGAAAATAACATCTGTTGTTGTTTTTGTTATTGATGATGATGATGGTGTGATTTTAGAGGTGTCTTACTATGTTACACCTTTTATACCGCACCTTCCCATTCAACTTGTTTTTAGTATAGTGTGACTCATGTATCTACAAGACCAGTATCTGTGTCCAAAAAAATATTGTCCATCTAGGAATCTCGAGTTCCTCCATAGGACTAGCAGATGTTGATCATAGAGTTGCACTGGATGAACACTTCTCTAGACATCTGGAGGTCCTTCAGTGCGATTCTGTGGTCAACTTTCAATGAAAATATAGTGTTTGCTATTATCCACAATTTTCACTAGCTGTTTGTAAATCTGGGAATATATTCCCTGCAGATACAGGGGGTCACAGAATATCTTCACTCTTCTATCACACTGGGGCTAATTTGGGCATCAAAGAGGTTAAAGCGCATTTAAAACATCCTGCAAATAAAGCAAAAATGTCGAATAAATGCACGAATGATTATCACACTCAATTGCCCAAATAAAGTGAGATCGAAAATGCATTGTCGTTGAAATCCGAAAAATAAAAAGATGTGTTTTAATGCTTCTTTGTGACCACTTTAATGGTGGGTTTTGTGTGACGTCGTATGAAATCATTTTACGTAATTACATGATTTTCTCAGGCTATTCATGGGATAAATTCTCAATCTCCTTCGTGTGATAAACTCCCAAGTCTGGGAGTGTCCAGTAGTATAGGAATGGTGAGGCTAAGCAGCTAGTCCACTAGATGAGAAACTGGTGGAAATATGCGTAAGAAATATGAACATTAATGGAACACAGTAGTTCAAATACAGGATTAATTGTTTGTATTCATGTACTTTCATTATTAAATTTATATCCCACCTTTCCCCCAAATCTGGGCCCCAAGCTTCTTCCCATCAGGATTTAAAACAGGTGCAAATAAAAGCATGTGTTATAATATTAAAACAAACAAGTTATAATATTGATGCTTAATTGAATTAAAAACAACTAAAAGCATATTATAGTTTTTTGTGGATTTTTCAGGCTGTGTGGCCATGTTCTAGAAGAGTTTATTCCTGACGTTTCACTAACATCTGTAGCTGGCCTCTTCAGAGAATGCTGGCATAGAAGAGAGTTGGTTATACATATATATATATATATATATATATATATATATATATATATATACTGTGTGACCATGGGTAGGGAGGAAATTCCATGTTAATTTGTGTATTGTCCTGTTGTTGATGGCAGGGTCTCAGGGTGGGAGGATATGCAAAGGGGGATTAAAAGAGGAAAGGGAAATTAAAGGAATCCAGCAGCACATTTAAGACTAACTGCTTTATTTTAGCCTGAGTGTTTGTGGATTTCAATCCACTTCTTCAGAGACACTTATGTAGTTAACATCAAACCTTGTTATTCTGGGAGCCATAGTCCAAAAAAGAAACTTCTATGTGCTCTGCACTTGGGGACATTCATGCATGGTGTTTCCATCAATGAACTGAAATGGCACAGTCTGCTTGTTTCTCTTGACATTTCTGCCATCTGTTTTGTTTTGCAGACATAGACAGAAGAGTGTGACTCTCTTGGCAAAAGGCAGGAAGGAAGACAGGTTTTCACCTCACCAGCACATGCCCCTTTTCCTCTGATTCTCATTGAACCAACTGATGCCAAACGTGTGACACCATCCTCCATCTTTGTTTCCAGTTCCAACCCTTTGTTTCCAAACTGGGAGCGGGGGTATTTTCATGTGTTTTTGCAGTTTCTGTGTGTTTGGGGACAAACATTTCCCAAAAGATATGCCATTTTTTTTAAAAAAGGGCCAGGGTTATTCACTGACAGGGTTGGCATTGATTCAAAGAGTTTAAAATGGTTAATATTTTTAATAAATATGTTTAATGTGTTTAATAAAAGTGGAAGCAGAGTTTAATATGCATTCCCTGCTTTCACCACATGATGGTCATTTGGACTGGAAAATAAAGAGTAAATGATGTGGCTATCAGCTGACGGACGGGAAGTGCAGCATATCTGTACCTTATTCAAATTAGTCTCTCAAAGGGACTTCTAAAATCATATCCAGTTTATTTATAAAGCTAACTGGATTACTTCTGCAGTGTGTTTTGGACCTATGTCAAATGGCAAAAAAGAGAGGATGTTTTCTCCTCTACTAGGCAAACCAGACAGACCAGGCTCTCACATTACAAAGTTACAACAGTTTGATACCACTGTTAAGCTCAGTGCCACACAAAACTATAAATCCCAGGATTCGGTAGCATAAAGATGTATGTTAACTATTGTATCAAACTGCTATAATGGTGTGATTTGAGAATGGTGCAGTATTTGGAGGACTCTCAACATCCCATATTTTGAAATGAAGTACAGTTGGGCCTCCTTATTCATGGATTCAACTATCTATGGCTTGAAAATATTAAATATATATATAAACTATAAAAAAGCAAACCTTGATTTTGCCATTTTATATAAGGGACATCATTTTCCTATGCCACTGTATTTAATGGGATTTGAACATCCATAGATTTTGGTATCCATTGCAGGTCCTGGCACCAAACCCCAGTGGACACTAATAGCCCACTGTAACACACATTGACATTTTGTGGTGGGGGGTATAAGACAACCATCTTCAGAGTTAAACACAGACCAATGAGAGTGCCTCTCTCCTATTGCTATAATTGTGTAATATTGCCATAATTGTGTAGTGTGGTTCCCTTGCTGAGCCATTCTTCTTTTTGTGTGTCTTCAAGTCATTTCAGACTTATGGTGAGTTTTCTTGCACGTTTCTTGAGAGAGGGTTTGCCATTGCCATCTCCTGAGGCTGAGAGAGTGTGACTTATCCAGGGTCACCCAGTGGATCTCTCGCCACAAGTTGGCTCTAAGAGTTGGCAGCTTTTACCACATAATTGTGTAGCATGGTTCCCTTGCTGGGCCAGTTCAAGAGCTCAGTGCTCTTGATTTCAGTAAGGCTTTTGACAGGGTTTCCCATGACATTCTTGCAAACAAACTAATGAAAAGTGGGCTAGACAAGGTAACTGCTTCATCGATCTGTAATTGGTTGACCGGCCGAAGCCAAAGAGTTCTCAACAATGGCTCTTTTTCATCCTGGAGAGAAGTGACCAGTCCACAGGGCTCTGTCCTGGGGCCAGTGGTATTCAATATCTTTATCAATGACTTGGATGACAGAATTGGGGGCATACTCATCAAATCTGCAGATGATACCAAATTAGGAGGAATAGCTAATAACCCAGAGGACAGGATCAAAATTCAAAATGAATTTAATAGATTAGAAAGCTGGGCCAACGCTAACAAAATGAAATTCAACACGGACAAATGTACAGTACTGCACTTAGGGCAGAAAAATGAAATGCACAGATATAGGATGGGGGACACCTGGCTGAATGAAACTCCGTGTGAAAGGGATCTGGGAGTCCAAGTAGACCACAAGAAGAACATGAGTCAACAGTGCGATGCGGCAGCTAAAAAGTCAATGCAATTTTAGGCTGCATAGTGACTAGATCAAGGGAAGTAATAGTGCCACTCTATTCTGCTCTGGTCAGGCCCCACCTGGAATATTGTGTCCAGTTCTGGGCACCACAATTAAAAAAGGATGTTGAAAAACTGGAGTGTGTCCAAAGGAGGGCGATTAAAATGGTGAAGGGTCTGGAAACCATGAAGAACTTGGGGAGCTGGGGATGTTTAGCCTGGAGAAGAGACGGTTAAGAGGTGATATGATAGCCCTGTTTAAATATTTGAAGGGATGTTATATTGAGGAGGGAGCAAGCTTGTTTTCTGCTGCTCCAGACACCAGGACCCGGAGCTGCAAGCTCAAGGAAAAGAGATTCCACCTCAACATTAGGAAGAACTTCCTGACAGTAAGGGCTGTTTGACAGTGGAACACATTCTCTTGTAGTGTAGTGGAGTCCTCTTCTTTGGAGGTCTTTAAGCAGAGGCTGGATGGCCATCTGTCGGGGATGCTCTGACTGGATTTCCTGCATGGCAGAGGGTTGGACTGGATGGCCCTTGTGGTCTCTTCCAACTCTATGATTCTATGATTCTAAATCAGCAAATTGGTATCCCTCTTCCTTGAAATCCTCTATTGTTTTCATTTGATATCTGTCTTCCTCATGCTTCTTAAAATATATATCTTTATATTCTAGCCATTTATTCTTAAAATGAACTTTCTTTTTATGATATTGTTCACTTTTTATTGTATATGTTCTGATATACCACCTTTTGGTGAAAAGGGACTTATAAATAAACATCATCATCAGTATTATTATTAGATGTATACATATTAAAATGATCCACATTTAAAATTCATCATTTAAAATCCAAAATTTTGAAAAAAAACCCATCTGGGTAAGCCTGAGGACTTAATAATCAATTAATTTAAACATTTTAATTTAATAATTTTATAACTAATAATTTTATTATGTAATAATAAATTTTAAATTTAATTATTAAATGTTAAATTAAAAACCAACACTCTGCAACTTTAAAAAAAAAAGCCACCAATGTTGCTCTGCCACCAGCCCTTGCTAGTTAGAAAATAGTTTTCTGTGCTGCCACTGCTGGAGAGAAATTTGGTCCCAAGTAAGGGCAACAGAGAAGGGCACAGAGGCTTCACAGCCTGCTACTGCGCATGCTCGAGCTGGTACCTTGCAACTTTGAGCATGCGCCTTGGTGATGAACTGGAAACAGGGACCACCTGGGTTCTCTCTGCTTCTGTTCTGAAGGATGCAGGGATCTGCAAGTTTAAGAGTTTGTGCAATGGGATGCATTATCCCTTCAGTTGGGCGGGGGCATGGGAAGCTGTAAGGGCTTGGAAAGGTCCCAAAGGCAGTAGGACTGCTTGCATCTGACCATTTTATCTGACCAGAGGCTTAGCCACCATTCTGCATAGCAGGACAGACAGCTAGCAGGCCAAGAGGAACCTAGTCCTGCAAAGGACACCCCCAAACCTCTTGCAACTGAGCTGGGATCTTGGTAAGTGTTTTTCCTCTCCCTCTTCTTCCTTTGTATATTCACTTTATTTTAGTGTAAATATAACCCCTTCACAATCTGATGGTGATGTATTGGTTGCACAAAGCCTGAAAGTAATTTTATATCCTCCAGCTCTATTACAGTTTGAGACTGCATCTCCATTGCAGATTCAATGCAGTTTGACACCACTTCAGCTGTTATGACTCCATCTTATGGAATCCTGGGATCTGTAGTTTGTTGTGGGACCAGAACTTTGTAGTTTTGTGAGCTATTTCGCCTTCTAGCTCTGGTGCTACAACAAACTACAGCAATAAGTAATAAATGAATCATAGAATCGTAGAGTTGGAAGAGACCACTAGGGCCATCCAGTCCAACCCCCTGCCATGCAGGAAATCCAAATCAAAGCATCCCTGACAGATGGCCATCCAGCCTCTGTTTAAAGACCTTCAAGGAAGGAGACTCTATCACCCTCCGAGGGAGTGCATTCCATTGTCGAACAGCCCTAACTGTCAGGAAGTTCCTCCTAATGTTCAGGTGGAATCTTGCATCCATTGTTCCGGGTCCTGTTCTCTGGAGCAGCAGAAAACAAGCTTGCTCCCTCCTCAATATGACATCCTTTCAAATATTTAAACAGGGCTATCATATCACCTCTTAACCTTCTTTTCTCCAGGCTAAACATCCCCAGCTCCCTAAGTCGTTCCTCATAGGGCATGGTTTCCAGACCTTTCACCATTTTTGTCGCCCTCCTTTGGACACGCTCCAGTTTCTCAATGTCCTTTCTGAATTGTGGTGCCCAGAACTGGACACAATATTCCAGGTGGGGCCTGACCAGAGCAGAATACAGTGGCACTATTACTTCTCTTGATCTAGACATTATACTTCTATTGATGCAGTCTAAAATAGCATTGGCCTTTTTAGCTGCTGCATCACACTGTTCACTCATATTCAACTTGTGGTCTACTTGGACTCCTAGATCCCTTTCAAACTTTTATTTCTATCCCGCTTTTCTGTAGCAAGACAAAGTGGTTACCAGCTAAAACATCCATATACAATATTGTAAATAAAATTACAACCCCCCCTTAAAAAGAATTAAATATATTATGATTAAAAGAGTTTTCAGTCTATTAATAATAGCATAACGCGGGTAGGGAGGTGATAATACATGGTGTGAGGGGGTATCATTCTGTGGCTGAGGAATTTTATTCAGAAAAGGCCTGCCGGAAGAGATCCGTCTTGACAGCTTTTTTGAAAATCCCAGGATTCCATAGGATAGAGCCATGGCAGTTAAAGATGTATCAAACTGCATTATTTCTGTGGTCCAAATTCAGCCAGTCCAGATGTGGTCCAAATTTATCCAGAGTTGAAGTAGCAAATGCCCCATTCCTAATCCCTCATTCAAATCTATTTATTATTATTATTATTATGTTTATATCCTGCCTTCGTCCCAGTACAGGGACTCAAGGCGACTTACAAATCTAAAATAGTCCAAGTTAAAACACTATAAATATGCAAAATACAAGTTTAATACAAGTCGTGGTATATGTCCTACTGATAAAAGATCTGCAAGGTGTAAATAAGAGCAACAGCAGGACATTGCATTAGATAAGATGGTTGTGTCACAGTTACAAAAAGTGGAACATCCCATATGCAGAAGAATTCAGAGACATAGCCATGTTAGCCTGGAATATCAGTATGCATTGCAAAGAGATATTGTACCAACTTTTATTTAGTCTCAAAGGTGCTACAGGATCCTTTTGCAACCACCTCCATTTTTAAAATGATTCCTTTTGGGCATTCTTGACAGTGTGGAGTCCCCAGAAGGTCTCAGCATTGAAAGTTGCCCTCCAGAGCCACCAAAGTTGCTTGGTTGTAACACCTGAGGGGAGATAGAGGGGTCAGGCACAAATATAAACTCCATTTATATTGTTAAACTATGTTGCAATCCAATTCCAATTGCCAATTGCTGGTTTGTTTCTGTGTTTATAAGGCTTGTCCTGCATTTCTGTCATGTAATTCAAAGCAGTGTATGGATTCTCCCACTCACTATTTTAACCTTAGACAGATGAGGCTGAGAGATAGTGGCTGGCCTAAAGTTACCCAATAGGTCTCATTGTGAGGCTTTGAAACCAGGTATAGAACCAGCATGACTGTGAACATGATAGGATAATTGAAGTGTGGCACATCTAACCTGGTCTTCTTTCCTCATAGGTTCCAGAGTGAAATCCACATCCTCTCATGACCTCCAGAGAAGATAAAATGGTTGACACCGATCCAGCTCAGGTAGTGGTGGGGAGAAGGCGAGGGGAGAGCCTGGTGACTTACACATTGGGTCTCCGTCGGGACTAGAAGGGATTTGGATATCAGAGGTTTTTCGATTTTGGAATACATGGGATCTCCACACTCACTTGGGTTAGGAAAATGGGGACCCTTCATGCAAGTAGAACGCCCACAAAAGAAAAACAAACACTATTTTTTATTTGAGAGAACATCTTTCTAGCAATCTCTGGATCTGCGAGACGTTGACCATCGAATTGTGTTGGAGGATCTATAAATGCCTAGATAAGTCTTTTGTCTACGAATCTCTAGGTCCTCCAGAGTGCTGGCTATACTGCCATAGAGTTGTGCTGGAGGAACTAGAGAGACTATGGCACTTTACTGAGTGCCCAAAAAGGGCGCTCTGCTGGAGCCTGTGTTTGCTGCACCAGGGAACTGCAACGGACAAACCGCGCTGTTCCCCAGCGCAGCAAAAAGAAGCTGCAAAAAGCAGCTTCTTCTTGTGGCGCAGTAATAATAATAATAATAATAAATTTTATTTGTATACTGCTTTTCCACAGATCAAAACGGTTTACAACCGTAGAAAACCATTACAACCATAAAAAACTGTTACAAAACATCTAGATAAAAACCAATTATACAAATTTAAAACAGAGTCATACAGCAAGATAAGGCAGGGAATCAATGGCATCAACATACACAGCTTCATTTATCAGGGGGGAAGGCTTGACAAAAAAGGAAGGTTTTAAGCCTTTTAAAAAATGTTTCAAGGGGAGTCGTCAAACGGAGCTCCTTGGGAAGGCTATTCCAGATTCACGGGGCCATCACTGAAAAGGCCATCTGGGATGTAGAAACATATTTGGAAGGTGGAATTTCCATAAGATTCTTCCCGGTTGTTCTGACTGTGTGGGGCGGATTATATGGGGAGATGCGGTCCCTCAAGTAACTTGGGCCCAAGCCATGTAGGGCTTTATAGGTAATAACCAACACCTTGTATTGCTCTCGGAAGCGAATAGGCAGCCAGTGAAGATCTTTTAAAATAGGTGTTATATGGTCAAACCTAGATGTACCAGTGACCAGTCTGGCTGCCATATTTTGTACTAGCTGAAGCTTCCGGGCTTGGTACAAGGGTAGCCCCATGTAGAGCACATTACAGAAATCTAGACGAGAGGTTACCAGAGCATGTACCACAGTTTCAAGGTCCCTTTAGTCCAGGTAGGGTCGCAGTTGGTGTATCAACCGAAGTTGATAGCAAGCACTTCTGACCGTCACATCTACTTGAGATGTCAACTGCAGAGACGAGTCCAGAAGTACTCCAATGGCGCACTTGCGGCGTCATTACTGTGCCGCAACATGCAGGCGCTAAGCGTCAGCCACGTCAAAATGGCGGCGCCCATGTGTACTGGGCACCGCCATTTTGTACGTACTAGGTACATACTAGGGTTAGGGCGTCCAGAAAGGGCCCCCTTTCCTAACCCTAGTACATACCTAGTACGTACTTTTTGCGCGTGTGTAACGCGCCTATATTTATCAAATCCGTGAATAATCAAATCCACTAAAGTCAAAGCAGCAAATTTGGAAGGCTGTATAGGCATATACAGCCTGTCCTCTGTATCCACGGGTTCTTATCAATGGTTTCAATCATCCACAGCTTCAAAATATTATATATATATATATATATATATATATATATATATATATATTCTGAAAAGCAAATCTTGATTTTACCATTTTATATAAGGACACCATTTTACTATGCCACTGTATTTAATGAGAATTGAACATGCACCGATTTTGCAATCCATAGGGATTCCTGAAACCGAACTCTAGTAGATCCCAAGGGCCCACTGTATGTAATGGGCCCTGTATATTATCTTGGAGATGGAACCCAGGTCTGAACATGAAATTCATTTCTGTTTCATATACACCTTATACCAGTGATGGCGAACCTATGGCACGCGTGCCAGAGGTGGCACCCAGAGCCCTCTCTGTGGGCACATGTGCCGTTGCCCCAGCACAGAGTTTGGCAGAGTCTGTTACTAGAAAGCCAGAGAGACATGGCACTTTGCAATAAATAAGTGGGTTTTGGGTTGCAGTTTGGGCACTCGGCTTCTAAAAGGTTCACCATCACTGGCTTATACTCATAACCTGAAGGTAATTTTATACATGATATTTTTTAATGCATGAACAGTTTGTCTACACTGAACCATCAAGGAAGCAAAAGGGTTGCTGTGTCAGCCACCCATTTTGCAATTCAAGATAAGGGAGATTCAACCTGTATTATACTCCTCCATGGCTGGTTCTAGGTCTTGGAGAAAGACCTGGACAACACACTCTTAGTTGGGCTTTACAACCTTGCCCACACAGTTGCACTTGACTTGCAAATGGCATTGCATTGTGGGGGAACCGAGAGTAAAGCCAACTGTAGCCAAGCAGGCACAATAGATTTGTTAAAACTTGGTTAAAATAGAGGCCAGTGGCCTCTATCTTAGCATCTCACTTTTGCAAAGCATGACATGTGTGCTACGTGAAAAGCCTTTGCGTGAGCATGTTGTTTCTGGGATGTTTTAGAGCTGGGCTATAACAGGGCAATCTTGTCCTCTTTCAGGTTCCTTTGGCCTTTGAAGATGTAGCCATGTATTTCTCAGAAGCAGAGTGGGCTATGCTAGATTGGGATGGAAGAGCTTTATACTGGGAGGTCATGGTGGAAAATTACAGGAATGTGGCTTCATTGGGTAAGGATCTCTTCATACAGGCTAGAAATCATTGCTCTCTCTAGGGCTGCATCTAGTCTATGAAAACAGCACCCAGTACATGATGATGAATTTTGTGTAATAGTTTTGATTTGATATTGATTTAAGAACACATTATTTTTATTTAGATGTGGTAATTAAAAATCATCTGAAGTGGATGTAAATTAAATACATATAAAGTATTTGACAGTATTTCTTCTGTAAATTGAGTGCCTCTAAAGTAAAATAAGATGCCTTTTTAAATATGTATGTTTCATGTTTGTGAACCAGTAAAGTAAAATATAATAAGACAAAACAAGAGAGAGACAAGAAATGATCATAAGTAAATAGGAGCAGGCAGATATTGAATCCATTGAGCTTCAAGTCATATCTGTTTCCCTGATTTAGTCCAGTGCTCCACTTCACTGTGCTACCTCTCTTTGTAAATACTTTCTGATCCGGTGTTTCTTTCCTTTTCAAACAGGATCTCTGGGTCCAAAGCCAGCGCTGATTTCCTATCTGGAAAAAGGGGAAATTTTGTGGGTCATTGATCAGAGAGAATTGAGAAAAGGTAGGATCCAGTTGGACAGTGTTTCTGCTGCAAAAATTTAACAACTCATTAACAAACACCATCCTTTCTGAGTTTAGTTTACATCAAAGGTGGGCAACTGTGAAAGACTAGGAGACCTTAGAGGTCCACACACCCTAAAAGGCACCAAAAAAGTCTCTGCTATGCCTAAGTTGGTCTGGGAAGGTATGTGGTGAAAACGCCCCCAAACTTCCTAAAAGGAATTTTGTAGGAGAAAAGAAAATTGAATCCCAGGTCCCACAAAAACAGACCTAGGGTGCTACATGTGGCCCACAGGCCTTACTTTGCCTATCCTGGTTTATATTCTCAGAAGGTGGAACTGTCACTCACACCCTACTCTTTCTTTTGTTGTTTCTAGCAGTTGATGTGCAAGTGAAGGAGGAAGAGGACTTTCAGCAGACAGAAATTTCTCAACTGAGAAAAGCAAAAGAGACAGCATTCCTGTGGAGCAATGGAATAAACTCCCAGCGTACCAAGAAAGGAGCAAGCTCTCCGATAAATCACAGGCAGAGAAAGCGCCCTCAGAAAAAAGCCATTTGTTGTGAGGGAAGAGGCAAAGTCCCAAGTGAAATGATCCAAGAGAGGAGTCACAAGGATGAGATGCAAGGGGCCCGTTCTGAGGAGTCAGGATTTGGTACCACTGAAACTATCAAGATTCCTCATCAGGCAGTACAGCCACTGGAGTGCATTGCCTGTGGACGAACCTGCACCCACAAAGCTGCCCTCATTATACACCTGAGATCTCACACTGGAGAGAAGCCATATGCCTGTCCAGATTGTGGAAAAAAATTCAGCTGCCGAGGAAATCTCAATAGACATGAAAAGGTCCACTTAGAGGAGAAGCCGTATGCCTGTTCAGACTGTGGGAAGAGGTTCCTTGACCAGGAACAGCTTCTTTGTCATGAAAAAATCCACTTGGGAGAGAAGCCATACGCGTGTTCAGATTGTGGGAAAGAGTTCAGCTGCAAAGGAAATCTTCATAGACACGAAAGAATCCATGCAGGTGAGAAACTGTACTCATGCTCAGACTGTGGGAAGAACTTTCTTGACAGAGAACGTCTTGTTAGACACAGGAAGATCCATTCTGGTGAGAAGCCCTATATGTGTCCAAATTGTGGGAAATGCTTTAGCAGCAGAGAAACCCTCAGTAGACATGAAAAAATCCATTCTGGTGAGGATCCCTATAGATGTCGCCACTGTGGGAAAACCTTCAGGCAAAGAGGAAATCTCAGTAGACATGAAAAAATCCATTCAGGACAGAAGCTCTTCACTTGCTCATACTGTGGGAAGTGCTTCAGACAGAGGGAGTACCTCAGTGTTCACGTGAGAATCCATACTGGAGAAAAACCATATATATGTCCAGATTGTGGGAGAAGCTTCAAATGTGCATCAAACTTTAGCAGACACAAGAAGATCCATGGAGGAGAGAAACCCCATTCATGTCTGGATTGCAGAAAAAGGTTCAGAACCCTTTCAGACCTTAAACTTCATGAGAGAATCCACACCGGGGAGAAACCTTTTCTGTGCACCGACTGTGGGAAAAGCTTCCGTCGCAGCTCTACTCTGGCAAGTCATTTGAGAACTCACAAAGGAGTCAGACCGTATAAATGCTTGGAATGTGGCAAAGAGTTACGGCACAAATTCTCTTTGATTAAACATCAGGAAATACATAGGTATAAATGCTCAGACTGTGAGAAAAGCTTCAGCCAAAGTTCACTCCTTGAGCAACATAAAAGAAAACACACAGGTGAGAAACCCTTTAGTTGCTTGCACTGTGGAAAAAGATTTAATCACAGATCAGCACTGATTATACATGAGAGACGACACACAGGAGAGAAACCTTATGGGTGCTTAGACTGTGAGAAAAGCTTCATTACAAAATATAAACTTATTCAGCATGCACAAATCCACACCAAAGAGAAGCAGAGTGTATGAGATGATCTGCGGTCAAAGATGAAACCTCACTCAACATGTGAGAATCTGTGTGAAGAAAGAAGCCTTGCAAGTGCCAGTGCTGTGAGAAGAGAATTACACAGAGATTATGCTTTATTATGCATGAAAGATTCAGGTTTAGGAAGAGCGATCCTGTGAAAAGAATGAGGAAAAAGCTATTTCTTCGTACCTTCTGTGACTCTTGAAGATTTGCCTAGGAAAGTGATCATAGAGATACCGAATATGTGACAGTCTCCATTATGAATGGACAATTTCAGTCTCACCAAATAAATCACATGAGGGAAACCACTAATGCATGGATTGTGGGGAAGGTTTTATTAATCCTTGTGCATTTTATCAACCCTTGTGTCATTTTATTCTCCTAGAATCATGTTTTCTTGTAAAACCTACACAGAATAAGACTACAGTATGGGCATTCTTTCTCGTGATCAGCTGCACATTATAAACTGTCACCAGATTTCAGCCATTAATCATGTAAAGGGTTTTTTTTCCTTATAAAAAAAATAGTTGGGAGAGGGAGAAATCAATCAACAATTATTTTTTAGTTTTCCTATTGTGGTAAAATATATCCCAGGCAAACCGATGCATAGAAGCAGAAGTGATGTGCTCTAATTATTATTATTATTATTATTATTATTATTATTATTAACCTTTATAAAGCACTGTAAATTTAGTTGTAACCGGATTGAACCTATTTGAACCAAAGCAAAATTGGTTGGGGGGGGGGAAATGGATTTCATTGGGGTTAGGAAATACTGTACACCACAAAATCAGAATTATATGGTTTGGTTTCATCTGGTTTTATTTGATTTTCTTCCTCCTTGAGGTTTCTAACTCTGGGTGCTTGAATGGAAGATGCTTTGGACAGGAAGTAGTTTTTATATTCTCAAATACATGAATTCTCATCAGGTTAAAAAATACTCTAGAACTAATACATTGGGATTAACATTTTTGGCTTCTTGATAAGACATCAAAGATGTCACACAGTGGAGATCTTAATTAAATGTTACGAAGGAACCCTGTAGCACCTTCAAGGCTAATGGAGAAACAGAAATTTCTAGCATAAGCTTTTATGTATTCCAATCCATTTCCTCAGATGTATGGGATAAAGCCCATAAACAGGGAGGAAGGGAGAAGGAGAATGTGAATTGTAAAAGTACAGTGAGTCCGTGGTATCTGCTGGGGCTTGGTTCCAGTATGCCCCCTCCATGGATACCAAAATTTATGGATACACAATTCCCATTATATGCAATGGCTTATATAAAATGGTAAAATCAAGGTTTGCTTTTGGGGTTGTTTTTTTTTTTAAATTCTTTAAAAACTATTTTATTCATTTTTTTAAAATGAAATATAACGAAGTAATTATACCACACAACCAGTACTTACACAGCTTCAGAAATCCATAAGTTGCCAATGACCATATTTTATAATCCTTCCTTCCTATAAAGATAATTAAAACTGGATTTGCCCCTTTATATTTCCATACACAAAGGATTTTGAATTTTAACTGACATTGTCACACACTAATGGCATATATAGGTCTGTTCTTGGCTCCCACTCCACCAAATGCATCTGAGGAAGTAGAGTTTAGTCTATGAAAACTCATGCTACCAACTTCTTTCTTTCAGTTAGTCTCAAAGGCACTACAAGATCTCTCTAGGTATATATTAAGTAGGGCTTTTCTTCCTTTTTGCACAGTATGGGATTCCTCCTGGAGAGAAGGTTGAAATGTAGGGTGTGTTCTGGAAAAGGAGGATGTTTGGCCACCCTGAGTCAGTATTGTAATACCAGGTTGTAGAAGAAAAAGCGAGCTTGGCGAAACCTTGGTTCAAGCTCTGGATCAAGAATTAGGCCTTAGTGGGTGAACTAAGAATGTAAATGAGAGAAATTTCCACTTATGAAACTCCCTGCTAAGTATAATGGCCTGTTACAGACAGCCAAAATAAAGCTGCTTCAAGTCACAGTGGAGGTATGGTATTTGAATGATGCATGCATCCTAAGAGTCCAGAAGTCGCACCAAAGCCACGCTTCAGCCCTAAGGACTGGAGCGTGGCTTTGGTGTGGCTTCTGGACTCTTAGGACGCATGCATCATTGAAACACCATACCTCCACTGTGACTCGAAGCAGCTTTATTTTGGCTGTCTGTGTAACAGGCCAATGAGACTCTGCTATCTGCTGCAGTTTGGTTCCAGGATCTCTGTAGATACCAAAATCCATGGATACTTAAGTTTTGTTGTACTGTATACAATGGTGTAATAAAATTTTGCATAAAAAGGCAAAATCAAGGTTTGTTTTTTGGATTTTTTAAAAATACAATTTTCAAGCTGTGGATGGTTGAATTCATGGATGCAAACTCCACTAATATGGAGAGACAGCTGTACAAGCTTGCACATTTAGCACATCCTGACCTCAAGCTTCCAGATTAGAGGTAACTCAGTACAAAATTTGTTGATTTTATATCTTCTAGCTGCTTTCCTCGACTTCAGCTTTCATAGGTAAGAAATCTACTGGTTTAATTGTTATGGGATAAAATCCCCCATGTCTGGTTGTCTAGCCATGGAAGGATGTGATGCTCAGAGATACAACTGCTATATTTGCTATATTGTTTAGTTGCTATAGTAAAGACCACACAGCCAAAATAAACTGTGCATGGCCTCCAATCATAAATTCTAACCCTCTTTTTATATGTGAGCTACTTGCCTCTGATTTAAAATTTTCTTACCCGCAACAAACTTCTGCCCTTTCTAGCCTGAATGTTCAGCACACATTGTCACAAATAAGAAACTACATCTGGAAGTAGCCCTTGGGTGCAAACTGCTCAGAACAGCATCTTCCAGACTCTGTGTGACAACTGAGTCAGCTGTTGAACTGCACCAAGAAAGCCACTTCCTCTGTAATTAACATCTACAACCATTCATCTAGCTTTTATTAACTACTCAGTCTAATGATTAATTACATTGGGCTGATGATGAATGGCTGCCAGATGTAAGATTCCAGTTTTCTCATTTTTCCCCATCACAAATATGTTTTACTAACCGAAATTGGGCTTTTACACATGTTCAGTTTGTAGGTCTGACACAGGGTGCATCTACACTGTAGAAATAATGCAGTCTGATACCTTGGCACTATCCCACAGAATCTTGGGGTTTGCAGTTTGGTGAGGCTCCAGCACATTTTAGTAGAAAAGGCTATAAAAGACCTTGTAAAATGGCAAATACCAGGGTTCCATAGGATGAGGCTTGTTGTTGTTAGGTGCCTTCAAGTTGACCTCAACTCATGGCAATCCTGTGATCCAGACATCTCCAAGTCCCCCTATCCTCTACCTCTCTGCTCAAGTCCTGCAGGCTCAAGCCTGTGGTCTCCCTGACTGAGTCCATCCATCTGGCATGCGGTCTTCCCTCCACCTTTCCCAGCATCGTTGTCTTTTCCAATCAGTCCTGCCTTCTCATGATGTGGCTAAAGTACAAAGTCTCAATTTAGTCATCTTGGCTTCCAAGGAGAGTTCAGGCATGATCTGTTGAAGGACCCATTTGTCTTTTCGACTATCCACTGGATCCTCAACACTCTTCTCCAGCCCCACATCTCATGTCATTTAACATTCTTTCTGTCAGTTTTCTTCTCTGTCCAGCTCAAACAACTGTACAGAGCCCAAGTCGGTTCTTGCAAGGAGTTACAGTCTGGTTTCAATACAGTGCAAGAAGGGAACTGCAAACTTACTGGCCAAATTAGTTCAGTCCTCACTTTTGTTAGTTGCAGAGCATGTGCTCCTTCCCTCAAAAGAGCATAGGCTAGGAGAGAGACCCATTGGTTTCCCTTAGCTAATGGCAACCTTCCATAAAATAGGAGGGCTGCCCTTGATGTTCTACCATATGTGTTTGTTTGCTTATTCCTTTCTTTTCCATCCTTTCTTTTTCACCCTTTCCCCTAAAATTGATACTCAGATTTTAAAAAATAAAGCAAACAGAGAAAAACACATTAAAAGGCCAGAGTAAAAACATACAAAAATGTTTTGTTCAATTAACTTATTTTTATTTTCTTATATCCTGCCTTTCTCCCAATATAGGGACACAAGGCGGCCTTTTTCAAATCAATGTAACATAAACTATCCACAGAATTAAAACCATTGTGCAATTGTCAATTAGAAAGACCAAAAAAGATTTTAAAATCATTGGGACAGCACACTGTTTAATGCCTTTCCAGCCGGCTTCCAAAAGCCTACAGGAATAGGAAAGTATTCATTTGCTCATTCACAGCAAAGGAGGAGCTATCCTGGCTTCCCCAAGGAAGGCATTCCAAAACCTGAGAGCAGCCACCAAGAAAGCCCTTAGTCTTGCTGCCAGATGAGTTTGTGAAGATGGCAGAACCAAGACAATGGCTTGCTCCACAGATTGTAAAGTTTAGGCAGGCTTGCATAGGAATCCCCTTGGAGGAAAAAATCCAGCAGCTGCTCTTTTGTGAGAGCGAAGATGGTCACGGATGAAATGGGAACATATTTGGGTTGCCCATGTTGGCCAAGCAGCAAAATATACTGTAACAAAATACAAAACGTTGGACCCCTCGCCAAAGCATAAAATACATGATGCAAGCTTTCAAAGATTCACTACCTTCTTCATTAGCAAAGATGTCAAAAATCATACAGGAGGGAAATGGTGACAATGTTACAGGCCTACATTCTATCTGAGATGTTTCAGTCAAGATGGTATTGAGGGATTTCGATGCAGCAGAGGCCACTCCCTTTATTAGCCATGTAAAGACAGAGGACAACGGACAATAAAAGACAGGCAATAAAATGGCAAGCTTCACACAGGATGGTGACAGGTGGGTTATTATTATTATTATTATTATTATTATTATTATTATTATTATTATTATATTCATTTATATCCTGCCTTCCTCCCAGTATAGGGACTCAAGGCGTCTGACAAAATTTAAAACAGTCCAGGTTAAAATAATAAAAGGTTTTTAAAATACAAAGTTTAAACCACTTTTTTTTTAAAAAAAGTTAAAAACAGGACATATTAAAATTTTAAAACTCTATATAAAACTCTTATACAATCTTATACAGCACCCATGTCAGTATGAGAAAGCTTAGAGGCATAAAAATATTTTTATCTGCTGCCGAAAGTGAAGCAGGGATGTTGCTAAGGAACTTCTCTTGAGATCCCGCTGTCCTCATCTTGTGTGAAGTTAACTGTCCATTTCTTAGGCAAAGACTATTTAAGTTCTCAAGGGGCCCAAACAGACAGGCCAAAATAAAGCTGCTTCCGGTCACATTGGATGTATGCTGTTTAATGCATGCGTCCTAAGAGGCCAGAAGCCACACCAAAGCCATGCTCCAGTCCTAAGGATGCTCTTGTTGCAGCTAAATTTGGTATCTTAAAATCCAGAAAACACATCCAGCAGTAGCTGTGTTGGCCAAGCAGCAAAGTACAACAAAATCCAAAATCCCCTTCCGGCAGAAGGTCAGGAGAGGATATAAAAGACAGGTTTCTCACTACCTTCTGCTTTCTGATCAAGAATGTGGCAGTCTTATCTATAAGTAAAAACTGATTCAGTGCTTTTTGTCCATTGTCGAGGGGATTCCCTCTTTGACACAACCATAGCCAGCTTATGGAAGCTGATCTCTTCTCCATCCTTATGGACAGAGTGTGAGGTGGGCTTTATTGAATGCATAAAAGAAGGGGAGGAGGGTCTCTCCAAAGAAAGAGGCTGGTGGGTATTCAAAGATCAAGGCTGCCGTCTCAGCATCATAGAAGGCCACCCGGCCCCCTTCATAGTTCAGAGTCACTCGAATCCTCCTGGGCTCCTTCTTCAGGGCCTGAACCGGGATAGGAGGGCCGGCATAGGACTCTAGGTAGTCTCTTTCCCACTTCCACATCTCCCATATCCCTTCCATGGGGTTACAGGTTATGACTCCCTTCCTCCCCACAGACTTTCTGGCCACCCCTACAGCCCATCCATCCTCACTGCCCACATCGACTTCCCAGAAATGTCTGCCTCTTGTGAATCCATGACAGCCCAAGATGGACGCAAGCAGATCAAACCTCTCAGGACTGTCCGGCACAACTTGAGGGTTGTCTTCGTATTTCACACTTTGACAGTCTTCAGACAGAATGAGATTGCGATGGGCTGTGTCTGGATCCAGAGTCACCTTTGCTGTTGAGGGTGCGAGACAGAGAAAGGAAGCAGATGAAAAGTATCATCAGCTGGAAGAAGCATCAGCTGGCTTTCATCTTTGAATCTATGCAAATGATAGGAAAAGCTTCTCCCTCCCTGTCATCCAAGCAAGACATCCTACTGACAGCACTTTCACTGAGATAGCAATGGTTTCAATTCAACCCAGCTTCAAAATATGTAATATATATATAGAGATGAGAATTATATATAATATATATAGAGTGTGCTGAAAAGCAAATCTTGATTTTAACCATTGTATATAAGGACAAAAAAAACCATTTTACTAGGGCCACTGTATTAGGAGAAGTGCCCAACTGCAACACCGATTTTGCAATCCATAGGATGCCTGAAAACCAACTCTTAGTAATCACGAGGGCCCACGTATGTAATGGGCCCATGTATATTATTTTGGAGATGACCCAGGTCTGAACAGAAAGTCTTTCTGTTTCATAGACACCTTATACCAGTGATGGGCGAACCTGATGGCAACGCGTGCCAGAGGTGCAAACCCAGAGACATCTCTGTGGCACATGTTCCGGGCCCCAGCACAGAGTTGTGGACGAGTCTGTTACTAAGAAGCCAGAGAGACATGGCACTTTGGCAATAGAATAAGTTGGGTTTCTGGGTTGCATTTGGGCACTCGGCTTCAAAGGTTCACCATCACTGGCCCCCCTTATATGCATAACCTGAAGTAAATTTTAATACAATGATATTTTTTATGCATGAACAGGTTGTCTACACTGAAACCAATCAAGGAGCAAAAGGGGTCTGTGTCAGCACACCATTTTGGCATTCACGATAAGGAGATTCAAACCGGTATTAGACTCCTCCATGGCTGGCTCTAGGTCGTGGAGAAAGACCTAGACAACAGACACCGTAGTGGGCTACAAACTTGCCCACACAGTTGCACTTGACTTGCAAATGGCATTGCATTGTGGGGGAACCGAGAGTAAAGCCAACTGGAGCCAAGCAATAGCACAATAGATTTGTTAAAACTGTGGGTAAAATGAGGCAATGCCTCGGTCTTAGCATCTCACTTTGTGCAACTGCATGAATGTGGTGGGTGCTACGTGAAAAGCCTTTCGTGAGCAGTCTTTTTCTGGGATGGTGTTTAGAGCTGGGCTATAAACAGGGCACAGCTTGCCTCTTATCAGTTCCTTTGGCCTTTGAGATGTAGCCATGTATTGCTCAGAAGCAGAGTGGGCTATGCTAGATTGGGAGGAAGGAGCTTTATACTGGGGTCCATGGAAAATTACAGGAATGTGGCTTCAATTGGGTAAGGAGTCTCTTCATACAGGCCGAGAAATCATTGCTCTCGCTATGGCTGGCATCTAGTCCCCATGGAAACAGCACCCAGTAACATGATGATATGTAATTTTGTTGTAGAGGTAGTTTTGATTTTATATTGTTATTTAAGATACACATTAATTTTGATTTATTTATATGGGTTGTATAATTGTTAAAATCATCTGAAGTGGATGTAAAATTAAATACATATAAAGTTATTTGACAGTTATTTCTTCTTCTGTCCATTCTTTAATTGGTTAGTTGCCCTAAAGTAAAATAAGTATGCCTTTTTTAACATATGTATGTTTCATGTTTGTGATTTATCCAGTAACCAGTAACAATTCACCATATACTAAGACACAACACAGAACTTATGAGACAAGACCATGACTCATACAGTAAATAGGATGCAGGCCAGTATATATCCGTCATCCTTTAATCCATTAGTCTCTTCAGGCATATCTATCGGTTTCCCGTGAGTTATAGTCCAGTTCTGCTCCACCTTCACCTGCATGCTAACAGACATCTGCTTTAGATGATTTTCAGATGTACTGCCTTTCTGTATGACCGGTTTTTCATATCTTCCTCTTTTCCTGTTATCCCAACAGGATCTCTGGGCTTTTTCCAAAGCCAGTCGCCCTGTTATTTCCTATCTGGAATTTAAACCTTGGAAATTATTGTGTGTGATCACAATATGATATCAGCTATCCTTGACGACCACTTGTAGAAAAGGTAGCGAATTTCCCAGTTGTGTCCAGTGTTTCTGCTGCGCAAAAATTTTTAACCAAATCTCATTACTAACAAACACCCCAGTCCGTTTACTTTCTGTAGTTTATCGTTTACCCTCACATCCCAGGTGTGGCAACCTTGTGACACGACCTATGGAGACCTGTAGAGGGTCCACAACAACACCTAAAAGGCACCCAAAAAAGTCTCTGCGATGCTAATCCTAAGTTGGTGCTGGGAAGGTACATGGTGGTGATTCAAACCCGCCGCCCAACCCACACTTCCCTAAAAGGAATGTTTGTAGGCAGACAAAGAAAATTGAATCTCCCAGGGTCCCACAAAAACAGACCTAAGCAGCTTGCTACATGGTGGCCCACAAGGCCTGATACTATTTTGCCTCACCCTGGTTTATATATTCTCAGAATGTGGGAACTCGTGTCACTACACCCACCCTACTCTTTCTTTTGCTTTTGTTGTTTCTAAGTCTAAGCAGTGTGATGGTGCAAGTGACAGGAGCAAGAGCGGACGTTCATCAGGAGACAGAAAGTGTCTCAACCTGCGAAAAGGCAAAAGGAGACAGCATTCCTGCTGGAGCAGAATGGAATAAACTCCGCAGCGTAACCAAGAAAGGAGCAGCCTCTCCTCCGATAAAGTCACAGGGCAAGAGAAAGCGCCCTTGCACGAAAAAGGCGCATTTGTTTGTGATGGGAAGAGGCGAAAAGTCCACAGTGGAAATGAGATCCAAGAGAGGAGTCACAAGATGAAGGAATGCCAAGGGGCCCCCGTTCTGAGGAGTCACGGATTGTGGTACCTGACCTGAACATATCAAGAATTCCTCATCAGGCAGTACAAAGCCCTGGGAAGTGCATTGGCCTGTGGACCGAACCTAGGCACCCCCACAAAGCGTGCCCTCATTAATACACCTGAGAAATCTCGAATCAAGCTGTGAGATAACCATATGCCCTGTCCACGATTGTGGTGAAAAAAATTCAGCTGCCGAGGAAATTCTCAATAGACATGAACAAGGGATTCCACATTAGAGGAGAAGCCGTGATGCCTTGTTCAGACTGTGTGGGAAGAGTGTTCCTGTGACACGCAGGAACAACAGCTTCTTTGTCATGAAAAAATCCCACTTGGTGAGAGAAAGCCATTACGCGTAGTTTCAGATGTGTGGGAAATCCCGAGTTTCACGCCTGCAGAACGGAACACTCTTTCATATGACACACTACGAAACCGAAATTCACTGCAGCGGTCAGACACCTAGTACCTCACTGCTCCACTGTACGGTGGTGAACCCGAATCTTTCTTAGACAGAGAAAACGTGCATGTGTTAGTACACAGGAACGAATCCATTCCTGGTGAGATAAGCCCCTACTATGTGTCCAAATTGTGGGACAATGGCTATTAGCACAGCAGAGAAAACCCTCAAGTTAACATGAAAAAAGTCCATTGCTGGGTGAGGATTCCCTATAAGATTGTTTTGCCCAACTGTGGGAAAACCCTTCAGGCAACAGAGGTGAATCTCAGTACGAACAGTGATTCAAAAATCCATTCAGGACAGAAAGTCTCTTCACCTTGCGTCATACTGTGGGGAAGTGCTTCACGACCAGAGTGTGCCGTCCACCATCATCAACCATCAGTGTTCACGCTGTAGAATCCATACCCGGAGAACTCCAACCAGTATAGCAATGGTCCCCAGATTGTGGTGGATAAGCTCTTCAAATGTGCAGTCAAACTTTAGCATCCGACACCAAAAGATACCACTGGTTAGGTAGTAGAAACCCACATTCATGTCTGGATTGCGAAAAAACGGGTTCAGAACCCTTTCACGAGCCTTTAAACTTCACGAGAGAATACCACACCGGGGAGAAAAACCTTTCTGCTTGCACCCGACTGTGGAAGGAAGCTATTGCCGTCGAAGCATCTACGTCCTCTGGCAAAGTCATTGTGAGACACTTCACAAAGCCTGAAGTCCAGCACGGTGCCTAAATTGCTTGGAACATGTGTGCACAAGAGTCTATCCGGCACACAGTTGCATCTTTGATTAAACATCATGAGAATACATAGGTTAATAAATGCTCAGATGCTCCACTTGTGAGAAAAGCTTCAGCCAAACGTTCACATCCTTTGAGGCAACATAAACGAAACACACCAGGTGAGAAACCCTTTAGTTAGTGCTTGCACTGTGGAAAAGATTTAAATCACAGATGCAGCACTGATTATACATGAGAGACGGTCACTAACAGGAGAAGAAAACCTTATTATGTGTGCTTAGTAGACTGTGTGAGGACAACAGCAATCATTACACTACCAACTATAAACTGTATTTCAGACATGCACAAACTCACACCCCACTAACGCAGAAGCAGAGTGGGTATGGAGATGATCTTGCGGTCAAAGATGAAACCTCACTCAACATGTGTAGAATCGTGTGTGAAGAAAGAAGCAGCCTTGCAAGTGGCCAGTGACTGTGAGAAGAAGAATTACAACAGAGATAATTCATGCTTTATTAGATATGACTGTAAAAGAGTACAGATTTAGGAAGGAATCGCGATCCTGTGAAAAGAAAATGTAGGAAAAAGTCGTATTTCTTTCATTTTCTTCTACCTTCTGTGTACTCGGTTGAAGTATTTGCCTAGAGTAAGTGATCATTAGAGATAACCGAATATGTGTACAGGTCTCCATTATGAATGGAAACATTTCACAGTCTCACCAATCATCAACAAAAAGATCACATCGAGGGAGTTAAACCACTAATTGCATGGTTATTGTGGTTGGTGCAAGGTTTTTACTTAATATCCTTGTTGCATTTATCTAAACAACCCTTTTAAAGTCTCATTGAATGTTCTTCTCCTAGAAAAATCATGTTTCTTCCTTGTAAAACCTACACAGATAAGTGAAAACTACAGGTATGGGCAGTGCTTTTCTCGTGATCAGAAGCTCGCACAGTTATAAACTCGGTCACCAGAGTTTCAATTCATTTCAGCCATTAGAATCAGTGTAAAGGTTTTTTTTTTTGTTTTTTCCATTATAAAAAAACTAGTTGGGAGAGGAGAAATCAATCAACAGATTGATTTTTTTAGTGTTTACAATAAACTATGTGGTGTAAATATGAATCCCAAGGGCAAACCTGATGCACTGGAAATGCAGAAGATGATGTGCTCTAATTATTAGTTAATTATATGATTATTATTAGTATTATTATTATAATTAGTTAATTATTGACCTTTTTTATAAAGCACTGATAAATTTAGTTGTAACCGGATTAACCTATTTGAAAACCAAAGCAAAATTGGTTGGGGGGGAAATGGATTTCCTTCATTGGGGTTAGGAAATAATACTCGTACACCACAAGCAACGTCAGATACTTAGATGGGTTTGGTTTCTTAGCATCGTGATTTTAATTTGACTTTTTCTTCCTCCTTGGAGGTTTTTTCTAACGTCTGGGTGCTTGAATGGAAAGATGCTTTGGACAGGAAGTAAGTATTTTATATTCTCAATATCACATGAATTCATCATCAGGTTAAAAATACTCTACGAAACTAACTACCATTGGGATTAACATGGTTTTTGGCTTCTCGTGAGTAGAGCCAATCAAAGATGTCACACAGTGAGATCTGATAATTCAAATGTTTATGACAGGACACCCTGTCAGCAACCTTCCACGGCTAACTGGAGAACACAGAAACTTTCTAGCACTAAAGCTTTTTACTGTAACTTTCCAACTACCATTTGTCCTCAGATGTATGGGATCAAGCCACCTAACACAAGGAGCGGAAGGGAGAAAGGCGCGCAATGTGCAATTAGTCCCAAGTACAAGTGTCCGGTGCGATCGAACTGTACTACTGCGAGCGGCCTTGGATTCCACGTCAATGCCCCCTCCCATGGCATACCACCCAAATTTCTATGGACTACAACAATGCACCTTCGCCCATTCATATATGCCCAATGGCTTCTCTCGTCACACTGGGTCCACTCAAGCACGCTTTTGGCTTTTGGGGTTGTTGTTTTTTTTCCTTCTTTCAACACTCATTTTTCCATTCATGCCTTTTTACAGCCTAAGCAATTACCAGCCCGCCGTCATTTACACAAATTCCTCACCCCCCACCCCGTACCTTCCCAACCCCGACTTCACGACCCTCCATCACCGTTTGCCACACCTCGACCCCTCTTTTTACTAAGCCGTCACTTCCTCTCACGATACTCAAGCCCCTACCCCCTGGACTTTGCCCACTTTATATTCTTCCACTACACACCAGCCCGGATATTTGGCATTTGAATTTTCCACTACCTGACCATTGTCACACACTAAATCGCTGGCACCTATGTAGAGTCATGTTCGTCGTCTTGGACTCCCCCACTCTCATCACCAAATGGCATCTGAGGAAGTAAGAGTTTAGTCGTAATGAAAAACTCATGCTCAAACCCCCACCAACGCTACCAACTTTCTATTTTCTCGTATTGCTTTCAAGTTAGAGTCCTCAAAGGCACTACAAGAATTCTATCTCAGGTAATGATATTAAGATAGGGCTTTGGTTCCGTCTTCCTTTTTGCATAAACATTATTGGGACTTCCCCTCCCCTGTGAGAGAAGGTTGAACATGTAAGGGTGTGTTCTCGGGAAAAGGAGGACTGTGTGGGCCACCGCCTGAGTCAGTATTGTAATGACCCAGGTTTTGTAGAACAGAAAAAGGCGAGCCTATTAGGCGAAACCTTGGTTCACAAGCTGACTGGAGATCAAGAATTGGAGGCCTTAGGTGGGGTGAACTAAGAATGTAAAATGAGAGGAACTAGTTTCCACTGTGATGAAACGTCCCTGCTAAGTTAATAAATGGCCTGTTTACAGACAGCCAAAATAAAGCTGCTGTCAAGTCACAGTGGGAGGTAATTGGTATTTGGGAATGATGCATGCCATCCTCAAGAGTCCAGAAGTCTGCACCAAAAAGCCAAGCGCTTTCAGCCACTAAGAAACTGGAGTGTGGCGTTTGGGTGTGGCTTCTGGACTGCTTAGTGACGTCATGCATCATATGGAAACACGGGTCGGATACCTCCACTTGTGACTTGAAGCAGGCTATATATTTTGGCTGTCTGTATGGTAAGCAAGGCCAATGAGACCTCTGGCTAACCATAGCTGCTGCAGTTTGGTTTCCAGGATCTCTGTAGATACCAACAACTCCATGGAAGATACTTAAGTTTGTTGTTTGACTGTAATACAATGGTGTAAAAAATTAAAAATTGGTTTGTTTGCATAAAAAGGCACAAGTCAAGGTTTGGTTTTTTTGGATTTTTTAAAAATACAATTTTTCCAAGCTGGTGGAATGGTTGAATTCAATGGATATGCAAACACTCCACTAGAATATGGAGAGACCAAGCCTGTACAAGCCGCTTGCACACGTAGACACATCCTAGGACCCTCGCAAAAGCTTCCAGAATTAGAGGTACACTTCAGTGACAAAAATTTGTGGTGATTTTGGGGATGATCGTCAGAGCGTGCTTGGCCCTTCCTCGACGTGCAGCGTTCAATAGGTAAAGAAATCTAGCTGGTTTAGATTGTGTGATGGGAATAAAATCCCCCATGGTCTGGGTTGTCTAGCCAATGGAAGGATGTGATGCTGCAAGATAGCAACTGGCTATAATATTACTGCTAATAAGTGTTTAGTTTGCTATGAAGTAGAAGACCAACACATGCCAAAATAAACTGTTGGCATGGCCTCCAATCAATCATAACACTTCGTAACCCCTCTTTTATTTATAGTGAGCGCTAACTTGCCTCTGATATTAATAAAATGTTCTTACCCGCAACAAACTTCTGCCCTTTCGAGCCTGAATGTTCAGCACACATGTCACAAATAAGAAACTACATCTGGAGTAGCCCTTGGGTGCAAACTGCTCAGAACAGCACTTCCAACTCTGTGGACAACTGAGTCAGCTGTTGAACTGCACCAAGAAAGCCACTTCCCTGTAATTAACATCTACAACCATTCATCTAGCTTTTATTAACTACTCAGTCTAATGATTATTACATTGGGCTGATGATGAATGGGGCCAGATGTAAGATTCCAGTTTTCTCTATTTTTTCCCCATCACAAATAGTTTTACAACCGAAATTGGGCTTTTACACATGTTCAGTTTGGTAGGTCGGACACAGGGTGCATCTACCTGAGAAATAATGCAGTCTGATACTTGGCACTATCCCACAGAATCTTGGGTTTGCAGTTTGGTGAGGCTCCAGCACATTTGATAGAAAAGGCTATA
The DNA here is from genome assembly GCF_019175285.1 of Sceloporus undulatus. Classification (NCBI taxonomy): domain Eukaryota; kingdom Metazoa; phylum Chordata; class Lepidosauria; order Squamata; family Phrynosomatidae; genus Sceloporus; species Sceloporus undulatus. Next base: position 12,616,217 of record NC_056523.1, read on the forward strand.
AAAGACCTTGTAAAATGGCAAATACCAGGGTTCCGAGAGGAGGCTTGTTGTTGTTAGGTGCCTTCAAGTTGACCTCAACTCAGGGCAGTCCTGTGAGCCAACATCTCCAAGTCCCCTATCCTCTACCTCTCTGCTCAAGTCCTGCAGGCTCAAGCCTGTGGTCTCCCTAACTGAGTCCATCCATCTGGCATGCGGTTTCCCTCCACCTTTTCCCAGCATCGTTTGTCTTTCCAATCAGTCCTGCCTTCCATGATGTGGCTAAAGTACAAAGTCTCAATTTAGTCATCTTGGCTTCCAAGGAGAGTTCAGGCATGATCTGTTGAAGGACCCATTTTGTCTTTTCGACTATCCACTGGATCTACAACACCCTTCTCCAGCCTCACATCCATGTCATTTAACATTCTTCTGTCAGTTTTCCTTCTCTGTCCAGCTCAAACAACTGTACAGCCCAAGTCGGTTCTTGCAAGGAGTTACAGTCTGGTTTCAATACAGTGCAAGAAGGGAACTGCAAACTACTGGCCATAAGTTCAGTCCTCACTTTGTTAGTTGCAGAGCAGTGCCCTTCCCCAAGCAAAAGCATAGCTAGGAGAGAGACCCATTGGTTTCCCTTAGCTAATGGCCCTTCCATAAAATAGGAGGCTGCCCTAGATGTTCTACCATATGTGTTTGTTTGCTTATTCCTTTCTTTTCCATCCTTTCTTTTTCACCCTTCCCCTAAAATGATACTCAGATTTTTAAAAAAAGCAAACAGAGAAAAAACCATTAAAAGGCCAGAGTAAAACATACAAAAATGTTTTGTTCAATAACTTATTTTTATTTTTCTATATCCTCCGCCTTTCTCCCAATAGTAGGACACAAGGCGGCCTTTTTCAATCAATGTAACATAAACAGCCACAGAATTAAAACCATTGTGCATTGTCATTAGAAAGACCAAAAAAAGATTTTAAAATCATTGGACAGCACACGTTTAATGCCTTTCCAGCCGGCTTCCAAAAGCCTACAGGAATAGGAAAGATTCATTTGCTTATTCACAGCAAAGGAGGAGCTATCCTGGCTTCCCCAAGGAAGGCATTCCAAAACCTGAGAGCAGCCCACCAAGAAAGCCCTTAGTCTGCTGCCAGATGAGTTGTGAAGATGGCAGAACCAAGACAATGGCTTGCTCCACAGATTGTAAGTTTAGGCAGGCTTGCATAGGAATCCCTTGGAGGAAAAAATCCACAGCTGCTCTTTTGTGAGAGCGAAGATGGTCACGGATGAAATGGGAACTATTGGGTTGCCCATGTTGGCCAAGCAGCAAAATATACTGTACAAAATACAAAACGTGGGACCCCTCGCCAAGCATAAATACAGGATGCAAGCTTTCAAAGATTCACTACCTTCTTCATTAGCAAGAGGGTCAAAAATCATACAGGAGGGAAATGGTGACAATGTTACAGGCCTACATTCTATCTGAGATGTTTCAGTCAAGATGGTATTGAGGGATTTCGATGCAGCAGAGGCAACTCCCTTTATTAGCCATGTAAAGAAAGAGGACAACGGCAATAAAGACAGGCAATAAAATGGCAAGCTTCACACAGGATGGTGACAGGTGGATATTATTTATATATTATTATATTATTATTATTATTATTATATATTATATATTCATATATCCTGCCTTCCTCCCAGTATAGGGACTCCAGCGCTGACAAATTTAAAACAGTCCAGGTTAAATAATAAAGGTTTTTTAAAATACAAAGTTTAAACCACTTTTTTTTTAAAAAAGTTAAAACAGGACATATAAAATTTTAAAACTCTAAATAAAACCTTATATACAATCTTATACAGCACCCATGTCAGTATGAGAAAGCTTAGAGCGATAAAAATATTTTATCTGCTGCCGAAAGTGATGCAGGGATGTTTGCTAAGGAACTTCTCTTGGAGATCCCGCTGTCCTCGTCTTGTGTGAAGTTAACTGTCCATTTCTTAGGCAAAGACTATTTAAGTTCTCAAGGGGCCCAAACAGACAGGCCAAAATAAAGCTGCTTGCGGTCACATTGGATGTATGGCTGTTTAATGCATGCGTCCTAAGAGGCCAGAAGCCACACCAAAGCCATGCCCAGTCCTAAGGATGCTCTTGTTGCAGCTAAATTTGGTATCTTTAAAATCCAGAAAACACATCCAGCAGTAGCTGTGTTGGCCAAGCAGCAAAGTAAACAAATCCAAAATCCCTTCCGGCAGAAGGTCAGGAGAGGATATAAAAGACAGGTTTCTCACTACCTCGTGTTTTCATCAAGAATGTGGCAGTCTTCTATAAGTAAAAACTGATTCAGTGCTTTTTGTCCATTGTCGAGGGGATTCCCTCTTGACACAACCATAGCCGTTATGGAGAGCTGATCTCTTCTCCATCCTTATGGACAGAGTGTGAGGTGGGCTTTATTGAATGCATAAAAGAAGGGGAGGAGGTCTCTCCAAAGAAAGGCTGGTGGGTATTCAAAGATCAAGGCTGCCGTCTCAGACATAGAAAGCCACCCGGCCCCTTCATAGTTCAGAGTCACTCGAATCCTCCTGGGCTCCTTCTTCAGGGCCTGAACCGGGATAGAGAGGGCCGGCATAGGACTCTAGGTAGTCTCTTTCCCTTCCACATCTCCCATACCCTTCCATGGGGTTTACAGGTTATGACTCCCTCCTCCCCACAGACTTTGTCTGGCCACCCCTACAGCCCATCCATCCTCACTGCCCACATCGACTTCCCAAAAATGTCTGCCTCTTGTGAATCCATGACAGCCCAAGATGGACGCAAGCAGATCAAACCTCTCAGGACGGTCCGGCACAACTTGAGGGTGTGCTTCGTAGTTCACACTTTGACAGTCTTCAGACAGAATGAGATTGCGATGGGCTGTGTCTGGATCCAGAGTCACCTTTGTGTTGAGGGTGCGAGACAGAGAAAGGAAGCAGATGAAAAGTATCATCAGCTGGAAGAAGCATCAGCTGGCTTTCATCTTGAATCTATGCAAATGATAGGAAAAGCTCTCCCTCCCTGTCATCCAAGCAAGACATCCTACTGACAGCACTTTCACTGAGATATACAATTTTCTGGAAATGTTCAACATGGAAAACATGTTTTCCCCCCTGATTTTCTTTTGCAGGAAAAAAAATGGAAATGGAAAAATCCTATTTTAGCACCAATTATAGATTGCAGTCATAATTGTTTTAGGAACACAAAATACATGTATAACTTTGGCGCATTACAGACCACCCTTTGGGGCGGCCTGTAGGCGCACCTTTCCCCGCCGGATCAGGGCCTCAGCAGCCAGAGCGGCAGCCGCTGAAGGCCCAATCGGCCGCTTTCCGGGCTGCGGGGAAGTGGCAAAGGCCCCTTCCCCGCAGCCTGGAAAGGGGTGTCCTTGGGGCTTCAAGCCCCAAGGACACCCCGCGGCAGCGGGGAGAAGGAGAAAGGGGCCGTTTGGCCCTTTCTCCTTTGGTCCGCTGGGCGAAGCTGTCTAAAGCTGCGCCCAGCAGACCAAACCAGAAAGGAGCTCCGAAACGGAGCTCCTTCTGGGTGTTGTGGAAAGGGCGCCCTATGCGCCCTGCCACGACTCAATACGTCACAACTGCGCCGACTCGTTTGGGAGCGGCGCGACTGGATGTATCGATGACGGTGGCGTGCGGAACGGCCACCG
>NC_056523.1:12619903-12633409 GCF_019175285.1 Sceloporus undulatus
GGCCACCGCCATTTTGTGCACGTGCAGCGCGCACTAGGGTTAGGGCAGTGCGGAAGCACCGCCCTGCCTTAACCCTAGTACGCGCTCCGCATGTACTTTTAAGCCCGTGTGTAACGGGCCATAATTTGGTATAAAATTGATAAATAAATATGTTGCTTAATATATTAAAATGGGGGCAATCATGGCACAGTGGTTTCAGCATTGCCATCTAAAAGAGCAACTTTTCCACAGTCTGATATTGGTAAACAGCCCCTCCTGTTGGTGTCATCTGAATGGGGCTTATTCAGGAATGTTATTTATGTGGATGTATAAAATGTCCCCCAAATAAGAATTCTACCCCCATTACATTTTCCTTTATAGTCTCCAAATTTCTAACATTGCAGTTGAGCATGTAATACGGGAAAGGCAAAATGACCAAGAGAATGCAAATACAACAAATGTAAAACTTCTATATGTGAACATGTTCATGTCTCATTCTGCAATGCTAGAAATTTGGAAACTGAAGATAATTTTCATCAGGAAAGCAGAATTCTTATACTTGTTGCATTAAAGCAATTCAAATATATAGCCATGATAGTCAGTAGAATCAGTACGTAGAGAGATCTTGTAGCACCTTTGAGACTGAAAGTCAATTTCAAAGGTGTTACAAGGTCTGTCTACATAGCAATATAATTCTAAGACTCCTTTTGTAAGTCTTATAAGTTTTGTAAGAAGGGACAAAGTTTGCCCTTCAAATCATAACATTACCAAATCCAAAAACTGGTACAAACAGCCCTGAAAATGATAAAACATATGGATATCGAGGCAACAACCATCAACAAAACCCAACAAAACCCTAGCTGTTATATCACAAGAGCTCAAACTTCTTTAGGACAATTTAATCTAACAAGGTTTTTCCATAGGATCTAATGTCAAAGATGTTATTGGTGTTATTTTTTAAACCACTGGAATCCAATCAAGACAGGCATGGAACTCATAGTGAAGTAAGTTATGGTTCCAGAATCCTTAGGGCATAAAGGATGAACTCCACTGAAACACCAGACAACATTCAGAATATATGTTTTTTAAGGTTTGGTCCTTCATCAGCCCCCCCCCTCCCCAATTTACCTTTTTGCAGTTGAAATCCAGATGTCAGAGTGCCTAGAGAAAGAAAGGGGAAAGTGACTTGGCATCACAGAATGATCCTTAAAACAAATATGGGCACAAACATAGCACATTTGAGTCATGGTGCAGATCACTCTAAATGAGGGAGGCCTTACTAGGGGAATGGATGGATTTAGACCTCCAAATGTGTTCTTAGCATGAGTTAGATGGATACATGGACTGCCAAAAAGAGAAATAAATAAATGGGTCCAAGAACAAATCAAGCCTATACACTCAACTATAATACACTCAAGCCATAAAGTTAGATTTGTCATTTTTGGGTTGATCTGTCTTAGACACAGTTCAATGGGGAAAAGGCTACTGAGAGAAGAATGGAGAATCATGTGAGGGTCCAAAATGGCATTTTCACCCCAAGAGAAGGTGCCTTGAAAGATCAGGTTTTGTGGCAACAGGTCTGCTGGCTGCCAGTGAGTCTCTGGGCACTACTTATAAAGCTCAATGTGGCTTAGGGATAGGCTATCTGACAGACCGTATCTCCCAGTACAAGCCTGCCCAGACTCTGAGATCCACATGAGTGGACCTTTTCTCAGTCCCACCACCTTAACAGGTAGGGCTGGTAGGAGCACAAGAGAGGGCCTTCCTTCTCGGTGGCTGCCCCTAGACTTGGGAACTCCCTCCACAAGGAGGCCAGGATGGCCCACTGTTCTTCTGTCAGCTTGCAAATACATTTTGATTCACAGCAGCTTTTAGAATGGAAAGCTTTTAATTGAATGCAGAATTAATGTAGTTTGACACCACTTTAACTGCCTTGACTCAATGCTATGGAATTCTAGAATGTGTAGTTTATTGTGGCATTAAAAATTCCATAGTATTGAGCCATGGCATTATTTCTGCAGTGCAAATACAGCCCCAGTCTTTCTCTGCTAATATCATAAAGGACCAGGAACCTATCACACATTCTTGTACGGCCAATGCAACATGTCTGGTATATAATCCTTGTAACCATTTTTATTTACCTGTGAATCCCTTGATGACATTATCCAAAAATGGATTTAAATCACAAAATTCCCAGACCTGCCACTTCAAGGCAGTTGTTAAAACCACAGGATCCTTGAACGTCTCTTTCTTTTCACACCTGGCAGAAAGAAATGATAGTCATTTCACCATCCCTTCAATACAAGTAGTTTTCTAAAAAGCCAGTTGGCTCCTCTTGATGTCACCTCTTCCTATCATAGAAGTAGGGATATTCTTACAAAATTCTTTTATCTTTTTAAAAACTGTGTGTGTTTCTGAATATAATCTATCTGGAATTTAAGTGACTTCATTGCTTTCCCCCCAACTTTAGCGATTCCTTATTTATTGAAACATAATGCCTGGTTCTGGCTGTCTCCAGATGGATAAAAGTCTCTGGAGGTCCCTGGTTTTGTTCCTGTGCAAAACAGATTTTATTTTGGTGTTTGTTATCATCCATATGGCATTTCCTCATACTAAAGCATTTCCTGGGTCTTAGACCCAGTAAATTTTGCCACCGCGCCAAGTAAACACAACTATCATTCCAGGACACAAGTTCAAGAGGGATCAAGCAAGAGAAAAGGGCATTTTAGCAATGAAACAAAATGATCGTAAAGCTTAACTAGTGTAAGTTTTTTTTTAAAGTATACTCCATCAAATGAATTGATTTTCTTCCTATCTTGTTTCCTAATTGTTCAGCTCTCACATCTATACGTGCTAATAGGGAACACAATGGCTTGTATCATTCCAACTTTTGTGCTCAATTGTACATATGTATATATACACTCTGGCAAATAAATACATACAAAAAGATCAGTTTGGATTGATTAAAAACAGACAAATAATGGACCCACTTCACAGATTGCTTAATGTGATCCGTTATATAACTGTTCACAGAACAAAAACAATAGCTATTGCATATTTTTAATCTAACAAAGGCTGTTAATAAATTAGAATGGAAGCACATCTTCAATCTATTCAAAGCTATGGATATCACCAATTATTTCCTTAAGGTATTGTATCTTCTTTATGGCAGCTATAATACAATGATACAGACAAATGATATGGACTCTTTCTTGGCCAAATAAACAGAGGCACCAGAAAGAAGTGCTCTCAGTCCCTTGTTTTATTTGCCTTTGTTACTGAACCATTAGCAAATCTGGTCAGGCAAGATGAAGAACTCTGAGGTTTAAGAAATATAAGACTTTACTCAATCTGTTTGGAGATGACCTAGCAGTCTCTAAACCATTAATTCAGTTGGTGATATCTCAAACGTTTTAAAAAATTTGAGAAAAGGTCAACAAGCAAAGACATGTAAAGGCAGAGTCTAGAATCATACAATGTGTTATCTCCATTCATAACCAATATTAATCATAACATTATTACGATACCTCTTTCCCAAGCACATCTCATTTTGTGAAGAGATATTATTAATGGCTAATTTGTTAATAGTCAATAACTATATTGTTCATAACATCAGAACAATGCTTCCTCCTCAAGCACATTTCAATTTGGGAAGAGATGTTATTTGTCAATCTCATGGTCCCATTTTTAATTGTAAATCATGGAATGAATCAGCCCTTCATTGAATCTGTATTATGTCCCATTTGAATTGGTTTAATAAAAGTTGTTTTTTTTCAAAGATGCTTGCAACCATCTTTTGCGTGTTTTGGATTTTCTATTGCAAGTATGGCAACGGTAAATGAATTAAGGTGTTTCCAAAATAGTTCCGCCACCCACTGAGTAGACTATTATGTAGGGGAGGAGGGATAAAGTGTTTTTAATTGTCATATTTTATATTTTACTGTTGTTAACCGCCCGGATTGGTTTGCCAGAGGGCGGTATACAAATAAATAAATAATAATAATAATAATAATAATAATAATAATAATAATAATAATAATTATTGATTTTCTCACACCTCACCCTCTGGTTTTTGTTTGTTTGTTTGTTTTTATTTGTTTTAATTAATCTTTTTAGTATGGATGTTAAATATAACTGTGATTTAATTGTTATTTTAAGGGAGGGAGGGGAGAACTTGGGACTATTGTATATTTTCCTATGTTGTGACTGTTTTTCACTGTAAGCCAAAGTAGGTGGGATATAAATAAAAACAAAAATAAAAAAGTGTATTAAGGTATTGCAAGGCAGACAAATGGAGCAGGGAGATAAAATAAAATAAAATTGGTTGTACAAGAATAAAACCAGAGACATTCAGAGATCCCCCCCCCCGGGATGAGATATGGGGGGGGGAGCATTTCTTCATCAAAAGCAGAAGCATGAGATATGGGTAGTATTTGGGTAGCATAATGTTTTACGTACCTCTGCAAGGTAGTTCGAATATCCTGGAAAGAAAAAGAAAAACACAGTGACTGATCTACAGTATTTTAAACAGTAATATTTCAGCTGTTTTAAACAGCTGAAATAGATATGAGTGTATCTGTTGGCCAGGAAAAATACAATAACCACACAACACACATACAAACACAAGCAGTGAGGTAAATATGGTCCTTTTTATTGTATATATTCAACTATAAATTGACCTCATGCATAAGTTGAGGGCAGATTTTGATCTGAACCATGGATAAATTGAGGGTAAAACTTAGGGGCATGTAACAAAGGATGTAAAAGATGGACCAATGGAAAACAATGCCAAAAACCTTACAAAATTCCAGCAAACACAACTGATTGTGCTCATCCTAAAAGCTGGATGGATGGTGAAAGTAGAAGGGAGTCTTCCAGAACAGATTACACTCTGTGTAACCCAAAGGGGATGGTTCCTTTATTAAATAAGAGTTACAGTACATTGACCTGTGGATAAGTCGACTCAGGTTTTGGGAGGCTATTAGATGACTAGTATGTGTAGATTTATACATGAGCATATACAATATTTAATGGGATGTCTGCTTAAACAGTTTGGTTACTGCAGAAACAGATTTTTTTAGCAAACAAAAAATTTCAAAGTTGTAATCCCTCAGGTTCCAAAATTCTTGAAAACAGCTGCTAAGGGTAGCTTTTTCTTTTAAACAGATGCATTAAATAGTAAGGCCCTGAAGAAGTCTAGGCCTCAAGGATTTTGCCCCTTTGACTCCCCTTTGTCCTTAATCCTGATCAGATCAACATTACCTATGGGTAAGAGTCAGAAATTTTACCTCCCACCTGAAATCTGAAGTGGCCCACTCCATCCCGACTCCTCATGGCCAGTCCTTACCTGGAAGAATTCACTTGCTGGTTGTTGGTGCTTTTCTGCTATTTCCCAGATTAGAGTTTCAAGAGATGATAATTCCTTGGAGAACTGAGTCATGTGCTCCTCCCTTCTTCTTGCGATCTCATTCTTCACATCTTCCATCTGGGCCACCAGAAAGGACTCTTGTGCTTTCAGAAAATGGCGTAATTCTCTGAATTTGGCCACTGTCTTTCCCATCTCTGCTTCTGTTCGTATCTAGATCATGAAAGTAGAAAGCAAAGAAACTGTAAATTTCCTTTGGAGCATCAGGAAGAAAATAATGAGAATTCCCTAGGAAAAGCAACTGTGTCTCTTCACAGAGTTCACATCAACATTATGCATTTATTGGATGTATATACCTCCTTTCTATCAAAACGGGATTCATGGGGGCCAAGTGATTTTCAGTTTCCAGATATTTATTGGTTGTAACCAATGGCTGTTGCATAACAAACAAATACAAACAGAAAATACAGGGATTGTTTCACAGTACAGTTAGCCTTCCCCATATTTGGGGGATCCATTTCGGACGCCCTTGCATAAGAGGGAAACTTTGTATGCTCACACCCATTGAAAATAATGGGGTGTGTACACGCAACGTACATGCCATTCATTTAATTATAGCGCAGCTTCAGTGTAAGCTGAAAGCCATCCCAACTTGTGACCAAGATAAAATCAAGACATGCAGAGTTAACATCAACACACCACGTTGTTGAAACAAATAAGATTGAAAAGAGAAAAAAACAAAATTACAATAAATAATCTTCATCCCTTTCTGTTGAAAAGTAACAAACCATGTGTTTAATAAAAAATATTCAAAACAAATACAAACAAAAGACAGAGATGAACAAAAATAACAATGGCAAGCAGAATAATGCAAAATAGCTAACATACCAAACAATAAAAACTGCATTGAAGCAGGATAAGACAAAATGTAGTGCAAAAGGAAAAAGGCTGAGAGAGGAGGAGTCACAAAGGAAAGGTAGCCTTCTAAAGGTTCAGCAGCTGAATAGAAGAATACATACAGCTAAAGGCCATTTCTTTCTCAGCAGCTCACCATTCACTGTATAATAACCACAGCTCTAGATCTTGTCCATGTTCCAGCACAAAGAAGCATTCTTTGTCACACTGCTGTGTTATATTATTATATCTGCAGAACTGCAAAGTCATTATGTGAGTGTGTAATGTGTGACAAAAGCCAAGGCGTCTGCTGATCATGTCTCTGAAGGAGCCAGACTGAAAATGTATAATGGGACTGCACCTGGACTTTAAGTGTAATGGGTATCATGTAATGCCTGTAGCAAGCTCACATCAGCCAAGGGTATAAAGAGGCATAGCTCAGTAAGAGCATGTGTAGGTCATAAGAGTTGTGTGTAGTGTTGGGAGTCGTGCGTTTGTCAGTGATCTGTGGAGAGTTCCTGTATTGCTTTGTTGCTGAGAACTGGAGAAGGAGAAAGTCTGTCTATTATTTCATCCAAGAGCTCTGAAATCTACAGTTGTTCCTCTTGATTTGTGGGGAATCCGTTCCGAACCCCCCTGCAAATCCGGAAAAATGGCAATATTGGTATCATTGCTTTCAATGGCAGCATGCTTCTGCGTGTGCTCCATTTTGTCCCTCCTCACTTGCTGTCCACAAACAGGCAAGACCACAGACTTCAAGTCCACGAATTGGGAAGGATGGCTGTAGTTATATCTTCTGTCCTGTGTAAATAAACCCTTCAACTGCTGCAGCACAGTTTCATCGCTTCTATTTGGAAGTATCTTAGGCGCGTTACAGACCACCCCTTTGGGGCGGCCTGTAGGCGCACATTTCCCCGCCGGATCGGGGCCTCAGTGGTCAGAACAGCAGCCGCTGAGGCCCTGATCCGCTGCTTTCTGGGCTGCGGGGAAGCAGCAAAAGGCCCCTTCCCCGCAGCCTGGAAAGGGGTGTCCTTGGGGCTTTAAGCCCCAAGGACATCCCGCGGCGGCGGGGAGGAGGACCCTTGCGTCACTGGACGCAGCCGTGTGAAGGCTGCGCCTAGCGATGCAAACCAGGAAGGAGCTCTGAAACAGAGCTCCTTCCTGCTCCATGCAAAGGGTGCACTAAGCACCCTCGCATGGAGCGATGTCACATCTGCGCCACCTTGTTTCGTGACGCCATCATGGCAGCAGCTGTGTGGAACGGCTGCCGCCATTTTGTATGCGCAGAGCGTGTACTAGGGTTGGGGGGTGCAGAAGCACCACCCCTTCCTAACCCTAGTACGCGCTCTGCGCGTACTTTCATAGCGGTGTGTAACCCGCCATAAGGTCCCCACTAAGATACTGAGGTTCATTCACACCATACCTCAGCATGACATTCTTACGTACTGGAAGCTCTGGATACAGCACACCTTTTCCTTTTCCAGCGTGCAGCTTTCAGAGTAAGCTGAAACCCACCTATAGCATGCCCACGTATGACGTGGGCACACTATATTTATGTTGAAGAATGAGCAGGCCCTATGTGAAACATTTTGTTTGTTTATTATGTGCAGTACATATATACACACTCCCAGAGATGTCAATGGCTGCATCTGCACTGAAGAAATAATCCAAATTGACACCACTTTAACTGTCATGACTCAATGCTATGGAATTCTGAGAACTGTAGTTTGTTGTGGCACCACAGATCTCTGACAGAGAAGGCTAGGTATCTCACAAAACTACAGTTCCCAAAATTCCACAGCACTGAACCATGGAAATTTGTGTTGAACTGGATTATTTCTGCAGTGCAGATACAGTCAATGCCTGGGCACCTTACATTCATTACATTATATTGAGTGAAAGGTATCATACATAAATTACAATGCAGGATATGGCAAATCAGATATTACACTTTCATAAGCACTGAACATTTATTCCCTCTTTGGCTATAGTTAACAACACATAGAAGAACATTATCATCTAAAGCCATAGCATATCTATTTATCCATTAAGGAATGTACTTGATTCTCTTGAAGAATTCTACCTCTCTAAACAGGCATCTTGAACACACAGGCTTCTGGGGATTAATATCCATTGGCATTGCTATATCAAGCAGCATCCATTACAATCAGAATGGGAAACACAGGGTGATTCAAAAATAATGATGCAAAATTGGATAATAACAGCTTTACCTTTTCACCATTTTAAAAAACTCACTGAGGGACTGTACAGACCGCCTCTTATTGTGCCCAATCGGGGCCACGGCAATCGCATGCTGCGGCCCTGATCTCACCTTTCTGTGGCACAAAAAGGAGCCACAAAAAGCTGTTCCATTCTGTGCTGCTGAAAGGGCGCCATAGCCACTGATGTCATGGCTTTTCAGTGCTCTTTGGCGCTGCATCTTCTAAATGCAGCACCAGAGGAGTGCCATGACACCGCCTGCCATGTGGTGCGGCATGTGGCATCACGCTGGCCTGCGGGCAGAATCAGAGCATGCTTCGTGTGGATGCCACTCCCTGACTCTGCCCCCAGGTCGGCCTTAATGGCCAGTCTGTACAGCCTGCCTATATATCTATTTAGCATAGATTGTCTCTCTTACCAGTATGATCAGTTTGTCTCCATCAGCACATCTGAGTTTTCTCTCTCCTCCCTTGTTTTATACCTTTTACTGTATAACTAGCTTAATCAGCTGATATATCTGTTCCATTGAGATAAGAGATAATGGCTGGTCTTTGTTTATGTAAATAAGTAGTCTTCTAATTGTCTCCTAATCTCCTCCTCTAACATCAGGAAGTGTTAGAACCTTCCAACCAGTTGCACCAATTTCCTGATTGCACATCTGCTTGTATTCTCAACATGGCATCTGCTTGAGTTTACTGTCAGTCAAATCAGACTGCTTATACTTTCTCATATCTTTGTTTATACTTGTGTTGGTGGGACTAAGCCTGGAACTAAGCTGTCTCTAGGCTCCTGATATTGCACACATGATTTCATATTCAATTTTTTCTAATTTTTGATTATAGGCTACAGTACTTTCCCACTTTCCAGTAACAATGCCACTCACAAGCCAGTCTTGACTTTCCTTTTCTGTTTCTGCTTTGTATCCCAGGATTTTCTCTCTCTCCTTCTTCAGAGTCTGTAGGCAATTCCAGACTTGAACCTGAAGAGAAAATAGAAGTTCCTATTAAATTTCTCTGTTTGAGACAGGACTCTTCCAGATGGGTCAGATGTGTGAGGAGGCTGGGATTTGTAGTTCCCAGACCACAATATCACTGAGGCACCATAGCTCTAAGGGGGAAAAGGAGAAGGGAAGACCTTTTTTGCTCTACTGTGGCACAAAATTAAAGAAAGAATAAAATGTTGTGGCTGCTGCCAGGACACATTCTGCATTACACTACATTACATTATACAGAATATATTTGACTGGACATGTTTTTGTTTTGTTTTTTAAAAAACATATTCAGTCAAATCTACTCTGTGTCATGTAAAGTAGTATAAGGTAGAGTTATAGTGCCTCAGTGATATAGTAGAGTGGCAATTTAGTATAACATATTTATAGTATATTATATTACCATTCTTATGACTAAGAAGCATGCATTTACATTTCTATGAATGTAGCATTTATTTATGATTGCCTGGCAAAAAGCGGGATAGAAATAATAATAATAATAATAATAATAATAATAATAATAATTTATTTATTTATTTAGTAATGCCCTCCATTTTTTTGGAAAGCCCTACATTTTGCAGCGTCATGATGACACATGGTCACCCTGATCATAGTGCTTTCTAGCTGTTACTGCAAGAGTACATCTGGAAACATTATTTGGGATGTATTGAGAAATCAAGGGAAGAGGGGGGAGGGAGGCAGGGAAAGAAGAAACCGAAAGCACATTTTTTGTTTCCTGGTGACTCATGCTATAGTTACTTCCTGGTGCTGCAACCATGCTCTATGTGGGACTGCTTTTGAAGAGGGTTTGGAAAATTCATGGCTCAAAAAGCAGTAGCCAGACTGCACAGCCTCCTGCCCAAAATAGGGCTGAGAGTGTGTGACTTGCCCAAATGCATCTAGTAGGTTTCCATGGATGAGCGGGGAATCGAATCCTGATCTCCAGTCATAGTTCAACAATCAAACCACTATGGCATCCTGGCTTTCTTTGCTCCCATTGCACCACTGATAATCCAACTCTGTTCCAGCCAGTTTGTCTTCCATTACTGTGTGAAGAGGAGTTTTTTTAAGACTATCCAGTGGAACAAACATGTAGCTTTCCAAATGCTTTTGGATCACAACTCCCATCACCCCCTCCAACACTGGCTCTGCTGGCGAGGAATGATGGAAGTGTAGAGGCACACCATTCTCCACCTCTGTTTCGAGAGGTGAGTTGATTTATTACAATACTCTGTTAAAGGTCCCATCTTGGGGCTTGTCTACACGATTAAAACAATCCTTATTCCCGTCGATTAGAATTGTGATTTGGTCACACACAATTCGCAGGAGTTTGGGGCTTTTGCAGGGAGGGCTGAAAAACTCCTCAAACTCCAGAAAAAAAGGCTATGCGATTTTCACCAGAGTATTTGGGTGAATCCACAAGGATGTGTGTTTCCAAATGTGTGGCCATCCATTTGCTTTGCATGGATTCGGGTGGCTGCACATTTTCAGCAGAGGGAGGGAGAACAGAGGCAAATATATGCAGGAAAGTGGAGACAATTAAACATTGATGCAAATGTGCAAATATCCGCAGCAATTCGCATAATACTGTGGGCCCTTGGTATCCCCTGGGGTTTGGTTCCAGGACCCACCTGCCCCCTTGGAGACCAATATCCTATTAAATACAATGTCACAATGTATAAAATTGCAACATTAAGGCTTTTTTTTAAAAAAAAATGGATCTATTTATCATGGTTTGCTTTTCGAAATTTATCTTTTAAAAAAATATATTTTCAAACTGTGGATATTTGAACCTGTGGATAAAAAAAGTTGTGGATACAGAGGACTGACTGTGCACTTAGGTGTAAACTATCCCTCAGGGGAAGCCAAGGCAAACCTCTCCTGAGCAAATCCTGCCAAGAAAATCCTATGCGTTAGGGACACCATAAGTCAGAAATGACTTGAAGGCAAGGCACACAAAAACTATTCACTTATTTAAACCCCACCTTCTCTGAAAACCTCCCCTCCTGTTACCTTGTACTCTTGGAAAGCATCTTCCACAGGAACCACTTCGTGATCTTGGTGCTCTTTGGAGAGGCCACACACCTCACAAATGGAGGTTTCATCAGCCTTACAGAAGAGCTTCAGGGGCTTTTGGTGTTTCTCACACACTTTCACGCTTTCTTCTACTCTTGGCCTCTTCTCTCCTTGCTGGCCACTAAATTCCTTAGCTATTTCTACAACGTTAGCCAGTTGTCGGTTGGGCAGGAGGCTGCTTCGCTTGAAAGGCGTTCTGCACTGGGGGCAGGAAGCCTTGGCATCCCGTCTCCTAAAACATCGGAGCAGGCAAGCCCTGCAGAAATGATGCCCACAGTTTGTAATGATCACTGGATCCTTGAAATAGTCCAAGCAAACAGGACAAGTGGCTTCCTCAGAGAGACCTTTAAAGGGATCTTTGGAAACAGCCATGGCTACTTCACAGGAAAAAGAGGTTTCGTTCTCTCTAACTGGGTGTTACCCTTCCAAGAGTCCACAGATGACTCAGTCTCTGGCGGAGTATGTGGTGCTGCAGGCCATGCCTTCTTTTCTCTTTCGCACGGCACTGTTATAACAACTTTTGACATTCATTTAACTGTCTCAGGTAAAAGGAGCATTTGAGCTGTCCCTGAAGTATTTACTAGAAGAGTACATAGCCCAAAGCTTGGGGGGGGTCATACAATCACAGCACTGTGATTCTGGTTTAACTGCCATGCTGCAGCATTTTGAATCCAAAGATTTGTAGTTTAGTGAGGAACTAGAGCTCTCTTGCAGAGAAGTCTAAACACTGAATGAAACCCTAACTTCCAGGATTCTATAGAATGATTCCATGGCAGTTAAAGTACTTTGCATGTATGTGTGTGTGTGTGTGTGTGTGTGTGCATGCATGAGTGCAATGTATATCATGCATAAGTCTAGAAATTTTAGCCAAAAAATTGGCCCCAAAAACCTGAGTCAACTTATCCAAAGGTCAATGTAAATAGTTTAATTAAAAAAGAGCCATCCCCTGATGAAAAGCAAGAACGCAATCTGCCCTGGAAGCAGTGACCCCCACTTGCTATTTTCTCATCCCTCCAACCCTCAGGCTGAGCACAAACAGTTATGCCTGCTGAAATGTTGTATGTTCTTTGGCATTGTTTTCCTTTGCTTCATCCTTTAGATCCTTTGTTGTACATCCCTAAATTTTATTCTTCAATTATCCATGGGCCATATCAAAATCCATCATTTTGGCCCCAAAAACTGCTCTCAACTTATACATGAGGTCAATTTATAGTCTAGTCTATATACAATGTATACAGGCAGCCCTCTGCAGCCACAAATTCTGTTTTCACGGATTCAACCATCCATGGCTAAAAAGTAAACCTTGATTTTGCTGTTTTATGTAAGGGATGCCATTTTACTACATCACTGTGTTTAATGGGACTTGATCATCCATGGATTTTGGTATCCATGGGGGGTCCTGAAATGAAGCCCCAGCAGATATCATTGTAATAATGCAGAAAGAAAGCAGGGGGTGGGGTTCATTTTTCCTCCTTTGCAGCTTGGCACTGTATTGTAATTGTACTGTATCTGTTCATTTATGCCCCATCTTTTCTCCAGACTGTGAGTCTAGGCTGCTTTAGCACCTCAAGAAAGTTTGGGCGGTTTATTATAAAATATATTATAGGTGGTATTTGACACCAGAAAAAAAATGTAAAATCTATGGTAATTCCAATAATAAATGTTGGAAATGTGAAAAAAAAGAAGACACCCAGATGGGTCCTCCCCCCGCCCCCCCCCCCCCTGCCCCCCCCCCGCCCCCTGCACTGTACTCATGCTCACCACGCACACTCCAACCTCCCACCCTGCACCATCCCATGCTTTTCCTCATCAGGATTTCCTGGGCAGCACAGGGGAGAGAGCACACTCTGCCCCTGGAAGACCCACGCTCTACACCAGCTCATATCCAGTGTAGGGATGCCGCTGGCAGGGAGGGAAGAGTGCCCAGAGCACCCTGCTAACCAGGCACTGGTTTACTCATGAAGAAAATGCTGCCTGCAGGGAG
>NC_056523.1:12633509-12644394 GCF_019175285.1 Sceloporus undulatus
TCCAAGGCTGCAGGCCTCCCAGAAGGATGAGGGCAGTGGTGGATTTGATTGGTGGACAGGGTCCTGAGTGGCAGAAGGGATGCGGCAATCAGGGCTTGGAGGAAGCCTTGGGGGGCGGGAGCTGAGGCAGGGCTTTTTCTGTGAGGCGTTTGAGGGCGAAGAAGAGGAAGAAGGCGCAGGGCTGCTGCTCTCGCTCTGTGTCTGAGAAAGAGGGACTCTCAGGGAGAAAGCCTTATAGAGAGAGAGAGAGACACTGAGACCTAGACAGTCTCTCTCTCTCTCTATATATATATACACACAGAGACTGAAATATTGGATTCTGAGAGAGGTAGGTAGAGATGTATCAGTTGATGGAGATGTCTGTTCTTAGACTCCAAGGACAGAGCTCAAGAGAAGGAGCCCCTGGAGCCCCTTTGAGACTCAAAGGAAGGAAGGAAGGAGTGGGCAGCAGCAGCAGCAGCAGGAGCTTCCCTAGATCTAAGTCAGAGGCATGTGGACCCAAGAGTAATATTTGCCTTTGGGCCCAAATGCTTCTGAGGAAGGAGGCTCAGCTCCAGGAAAGCTCCTGCCTTTCAACTTCCACTCAAGGGATCTCTTTGGATATATATTCTTAGAATGTCTCTGTCTCATGATATCAGAACTGATATATATCTGATATATAAATATTCTAAGAGAGATCGTTTGAGCTGTTTTGATAGATGGATAGATATACTATAGACATTGTGAGATACATGTGGATATTGTTGGCTTGGTCTGCCTTTTGTTTTGAGGAGACGAGGATCAGGGTCTGTGTCTTCTGCTCCTCTTCAGGGTCTTCCTTCCATGAAAGCATTTGGGACATTGAAACCCTTCAAAGAGGGCTTCCCTCTCATCCCCAAAAGAAAAGGCAAGGGAACAGCAACCGAGATGGAAGGAAGGCCATGAAGAAGAAAGGAAGCAGAATAAACAGGCTGGGTGTTTTACAGGGAGTGCTTTGACTGAGAGATCCTGCATGGCAGAATGGGGATGGACTCCATGGCCCTTCCAACTCTTCAGTTCTATGACATGGTTGTTTTGTGCCTCCAACCCCTTTTTGACAGATGGTGGCCCCATCATGGGGCTTTCTCTGCAAGAGCTGTCCAGAAGGGGCTGCCATTGCCCTCCTTTGAGGCTGAGAGAGTGTGGTTTTCTCCAAAAGAGCTCTCCAGAACCTTCCTTTGAAGCAGAGAGAGTGTGACTTTCTCCGCAAAAGCTGTCCAGAAGGGGCTGCCTTTGCCCTCCTTTGAGGCTGAGAAAGTGTTACCTCCCTCCCCAAGGTTTCCCATTTGGTCGAGGGAGGATTGGAGCCCTGGTCTCCAGAGCCTTCTTGGTCTGACGCTCGGACCCTAAACCACACCAGACTAAACTGGCAGCATCTTCTGACAGTGAAATCTGTCACTCTCAGTTCCTTCAAACCAGATCTGTTTCCTCTCTTTTCTGTTCTCTCCATACTGTTCAGGTGGGAACTGGGCAAAGGTCCTCTTTTGAGCCAAAGCTCCCACGATCCCACAGCACTACATGGTGATCCTGGCTGAGGGATTCTGGGACTTGTAGTCCAAATGTTGACTACTTCACGTTCTCTTCACAGCACCAGAAACCTCTTATCACCATGACAGCGAACCTATGGCACAGGTGTCAGAAGTGGCACTCCGGGCCGTTTCACTGGGTACGGGGACCAGGAGAAGGAGAAACAGGCATGTGCGTGCCCGTTCCTCCTCCCTGCCATTTTCGGGAGACAACAGGAAGGCAGAAAATGGCGCTGGAGAGAAGGAGCCAGAGGTGCGTGCATCTGACTCCTTCTCCCAGCCTTTTCTGAGCCTTCAGTTGTCTACTGGAGACAACTGGAGGCTGGGAAAAGGTTGGGGGGGGAGGTGGAGAGACTGGCGCTTGCCAGTTGCTCCTCCCCAGAGACCTTTTCCAGCCTCCAACTGTCTCTAGAAAGACAGCTGGGGGCAGGGAAAGGACCCTGAGGAGGAGCAATGGCGGTGTGCCAGGTCCTGGACTCTGTCATGGCCCTTCCTCCACCAGACCTCCCTCTGGAGAGATAGATCTGGCGGAGGAAGTGCCCCTGATGGAGCCCAGGACCCTTCACGCCGCCGTCCTGGGCTCCCTCCGGAGAAAGATCTGGTGGAAGAAAGGCTGTGAGGGAGCCCAGGACGGCAGTGTGCTAGGTTCTGGGCTCCGTCATGGCCCTTGTCGCTCCCGACCTCCCTCCGGAAAGAGAGATCTGGGGTAGGAAGGACCATGAAAGAGCCCAGGATGGCGGCGTGCCACGTCTTGGG
Source organism: Sceloporus undulatus (assembly GCF_019175285.1). Taxonomy (NCBI): domain Eukaryota; kingdom Metazoa; phylum Chordata; class Lepidosauria; order Squamata; family Phrynosomatidae; genus Sceloporus; species Sceloporus undulatus. The sequence continues at coordinate 12,635,810 of NC_056523.1, forward strand.
CTCCCTCACGGCCCTTCTAGCCCCAGACCTCCTTCCGAAGAGAAAGATCTGGAGCTGGAAGGAGCGTGGGGGAGCCCAGGACGGTGGCGTGCCCAAGCCGCTTCCTTCGGCCTCCTTTCCCTTCGGCTGAACCCAGTTTCCCTTCTCTGCCTCCCTTTCCTTGGAGCGAAAGGGTGTCTTGGAGCCCTGTTCGCTCCGAGGAAAGAGAAGCCGAGGAGAAGGGGACTGGGACGCGTGCCCAGTCCCCTTCTCCTCAGCCTCCCTTAGAGCGAAAGGGTGCCTTGGAGCCGTCCTCCAAGGACTGGTTGCTGGCCTCTGACAGCTCCAAAGGGACTCTCAGAGGCCAGCAAACCCCAGAGGACAGGGGGACAGAGGCTCCGCCCCCTGGGGGCAGGAGCCCCGCCCCTGGAACCCAGCCCCCATCCTGGGGGTAGAAGCCCCACCCCCCGGCGCGCAACCTAGAAAAGGTTCGCCATCACTGCACCTCCATGTGATATTTCTTGGTGCCTCTGGATCAAGGCAGGAACAAGAACACATTGGACACATGCCAATTCAAAGAGCATATAAAACCAAGACATGGCAAAACAATCCATGAACACTTTCCCATTCAAAATTTAAAAACCATCTGGATAGGATTATCAGAAGAGAGTGGTCTTTCGTGTTGCTTTAAACTCAGAGAGTGTAGCTGGCTATTTCTGTTGAGGCAGGATTTTTGTTTGGAAATAAGTAGAGCATGTTTTGAAAAGGTCTTAATGTCTATTATACAGTACATTCCACCTTTGCTGTTCTCAGTTAAAGTATTGTAAGCTGCTCCCAGCCTCCCAAATATTCTGGGCTATACTCAAGAAAGGGAGGCAATGGAGTATAGTGGTTTGAGAGTAGGACTAGCACTCTGGAAGACCAGGGTTCGAATTCCCATTCCCTTCAGCCATGGAAGCCCATTAGGTGACCCTGGGCAAGTCACACTCTCTCAGCCTCAGAGGAAGGCAAGGGCGAACCCCCTCAGAACAAAACTTGCTCCATGATAGGTCTGCCTTAAGGTCTCCATAAGTCGGAAATTATTTCAAGGCATACCAAAACAACAGCAAACTCGCCAAAACACACAACCACCACCAATAGAGAATGTGATTCTGTGTTTGGAGCATAACTTGATTTATACTGAGTCAGACCATTGGTCCATCTAGCTCAGGATTGTTAACTAACTGGAGGCAGCAATATGAGGATTCAGGGTTCTTTCCAAAACATACTTAGAAATACTTGTTTGTGAAGTCGATGGCTTTCATGGCCGGCATCCATCGTTTTTTGTGGGTTTTTCGGGCTGCATGGCCATGTTCTGGAAGAGTTTATTCCTGACGTTTCACCAGCATCTGTGGCTGGCATCTTTAGAGAATGCTGGATGCTGAAGATGGTGGCAAAACACCAGGAATAAACTCTTCCAGAACATGGCCATGTAGCTCAAAAATAAAACACACCAAAAAACCCTATAAATCCTTGTTTGTTTATGCTGTTTATTATAATTGATGCTCTGGGGATGTTTATACCCAGATTCCTCCCTTCCGGTGCTCTGTCTGCTGCTCCTTGCATCTCAGTAGAAGCTGAGGGTCAGTGGAAAGTACTAAGCGTTTGTAACCCACCCTTAGGCTGAATGAAGCACTTGCCTGAGGCACCAGATGTTGGCAGACAGCAGAGGCACTTTCTCTTTGATGGAGGATGCTGTCCTGTCAACTGCAGTTTCTCCAAGGAAGAGAGGTGTTACCCAAAGAAAGGGGGGTACTGACAAAGGTCCCCACCAACTATCAGCATCACTTAAAATGTTGAGGGAATTTTCCTAAACTTGGAAGAGGCTGGGTACCTTTAGGATCATTGAAATCTGTATATACCAGACTTCATTGATGAAGACTCCCTGTCTGGATGAAAAAAGAAGGTTAATAAATATGCAGAGTGCCATCAGCACGTAAATTCAAACACAAAACAGCATTGAGAGCTAAACAAAATGGCAATCTGGAAACTGGGAGCGGAGTTTGAGAGGTGCGAGGGGTGAAATCCCTGTCCCAAGGAGACCATGGACATTGGGAGAGTTCAGACTGGGGTCTGAGGGTGAGACAGTGAGAGGGAGATTATGCCAGGAGGGAGCCAGTTTTTGGGACCAGATTGATATCTGGTCCTACCCTCAAGGGGTGGGCTATCATGCAAGGTAACAAAGACCCAGGAAAAGACATTGGGATTCTGGGCAAAAGCAGTGACTGGATGAGGACAGCCCCAGGCTGGATAGAGGCTGTTGCTGGAAGAGGGCAGAGGGCAGGTGGACCAAGTTGGCTTCTCTTTCATCTCCTGGTGGAAGAAGAAAGGGATATGGGCCTGGGCTGAGGAGGGAGCCGAGCCCCCATTGAGCTTGGATTGCAGTATTACCTGGGCCATAACCAAGTCCTCAGTCTCCACTCCTTTCTCATGGGAATACACGCTGCCAAGGTCATCCTGGGACCCCTTAAGTCATGTTGGCCCCAGATATGAAAATATGGAGAGCCCAAATACATTGCAGGGAGTACTGACATGGGGCACCACCTTGTCCTTTACTTCAGTTAACAAAATGTCCTGAAGCAATGTAGAAAGATTAAAAGCAACACCATTGCTGCTGACAGAGATGTGCAAAAGGTGGCAGAGAAAGGAAAGGCAATAGGGACAGGGCAAGTGGAAGGATGCTGCGTGAGAATCTGTAATGTGGATTTAGCTGTAAAAGGGTTTACATGATCTCTTTTTCCATGCTTCTTTTGGTAGACCATGCAGAGGAGCTTTGGGGAGAGATGCTCAGTTCTGAGGTCCGCGCCAGCACTTCAGGCAGAGTTTGTCTTCCAAGAGGAGCTTTGGGGCCCGAAAGGTTTGCAGCCAGCTCCACAATCTCTGCTGTCAGTGGCTGAAGCCAGAGAGACACACAAGGCTGAGATGATGGACCTCGTGATCCTGGAGCAGTTCCTGGCCGTCCTTCCCAGAGATGGGAGCTGGGTTCAAGAGTGTGGAGCGGAGACAACCTCCCAAGCAGTGCCTTGGCAGAGGGCTTCCTCCGAGCAGGCAGAGGGAGAGCAGGGAGAGCAGCAGGTAGCCCATTGGGGGATATTATTATCATTATCTTATTCATTATTATTATTATTATATTTTGTGTTATTGTACACGGAAGACACGGTTTGTAGCCAGATTACTAATTGGGTTTGATTACAAGAAACCTGTGACTCCCTTAGAAACAGGTTTGCTGGTTATTGATTCAGCTCCAGGCCCAATCTTTGTGCTGGTTATGTCCTTTAAGCTGTCTGGAGGAGGAAGAGGAGCAGCTGAGTCTTTTCATCTGGTCATTTTGCTGGGCCACTATTTCTTTGGAAGGCATTTTGAAAATTTTTGAACAAACTGAAGCTTAATCTAAACAAGAATAGGGAATGCAAAGCAATCTTGAAGCACTTTGAAAGAAGTCATAAGATAAATAGACTAAAAGATCCCTTTGCAAATGATATTTCAGACTTACACAGCCTCTGAACAAAAAGGGGATGCTGTTACTGGAACCTGTGACTCCCCATTAAAGCAGCTTTGCTGGTTATTGATTCAGTTCCATGCACATTTGGTCAGTTAGTTATGTCCTGTATCTCTCCACCTGGCTTCCTTTGAGTCTTTTTGAAGGAGCATCTTCTCCCACATGAGTGTATCCTCATGGTCCTCTTTGTGGGAACATGAGATGGAGCTTCTCAGGGCTGCCCTTGGGGTCTAGAACTCCCTTCCTGGGGAGGTTATACTGAAACTAGTATAACCGTGTGGAATGGCCGCCACCATTTTCTATGCGCAGAGCACGTACTAGGGTTAGGGGGTGCAGAAGCACCGCCCCTTCCTAACCCTAGTACGTGCTCCGCACGACTATATGGCGGTCTGTAACCTGCCCAAGTGTAAGCTAACTGCCCTAAACCATCTGGGTACTCATTTAGCAAACCTCCTTGGAAGGATGCAAGCCTGAGTCGAGCTTGAGCCCTTTTTCTAGTATTGAACTCGCAACCTTATGGTTGTGTGAGTGAGTGGTTGCAGTACAGCATTTAACCACTGCGCCACATGAAAGGAAGACGATGAAACACTAGCAGAATCCGAGACTGTGTTTGTGTATATGAGGAAGAATGCTCAGTGCACCATGTGGAGTTGAGCTGAGTGGATGTCATAACTTACTTGAACTCAGATCCCAAAATGCAGCAGCAGGCATAGTATTTAAGCTCCCTAGCCCCGTTTTGAGAGTGTAAGTGAAAAGCTCCTAAGATTAAATGCCTCTTCGGAAACACCTCAGCAGTCGTGAATGAAACTCTATTCAGAAGCAGGAGTTTGTGTCTCCAGATCTGCAGTGGCCTTTGTTTTCTTGGCTAGCAATCATCTATGTAGGAACTCAGTTTTGACCCAGGCTACAAAATTCTTCTCTCTTCCCTCTCCTCCCCATTTCTGCTTTTGCTGCAGACTTGTTTGTGAAAGAGATGGCTGGAGAAGTGTTCTTTTGAATCCAGTAAAGGCAGCAGCCGAAGTGGATCACGCAGGACAGAAGAAATGTCCTCCTCAATGAGTAAGGGCTAGAGGGTAGTTTTCACTTTGATTTCTTCTTCTCAAATATGTCTGAAATATCCAGCTCTATCCATTGCAGCACTGGACTATTTTATGTAGATAACTAGCACTAAATTACAGGGATACCTCAAACCTCTGACAGGGAGTATATTTTTACAAGGACTTTTTATAATGACCAGCCTTCCTGTTCCTCCTCATCCTCTTTGTTGCTAGCTTTAAAAGCAGATGAAAGATGGTAAAGGAGGATAGGAGAAGCACAGATTTCAGTATCCAGTACAGTGCATGTCTACAGAAAACAATGTAATAAAGCCTGGTGTGGGAAATGGTGTATGCTGCATTTAGGAGCATAATGTAGGGGGACTGGAAGAGAGAGAAAGGTTAGAAATACTCTTTGCTTTTTTCTTCCTCCCAGGAGGCGGTATAAGACTGGGTCTAAGTGTACAAGGACATCTCTTACCCTGATGGACTCAGAACACCTTCTGGGAGGCTAGATCAGGTAAGGAACAGGATCTCAAGTGAGCCAACAAAGAGCTGGGCGGTACCTATCTCCCTTTGAAAACTCCCTGGTCCCCACAGAATCTTGTTCTTTCCGTTTGCTTCCATCACAAGTTGCCACTGTAAGGAGTCTTTGGATGGCATGCTGTAAGCATTTCAGTTCTCCTGAGCAACCTGAAAGAATAATTTTCTCTTTCTGGCAGGTGACCTTTGAGGATGTGGCTGTGGATTTCACAGAGGAGGAGTGGGCCCTGCTGGATCCAGGCCAAAAGGCCCTTCATCAGGAAGTGATGGAGGAGATTCTGGGGGCCCTGTCCTCTCTGAGTAAGGCTCCCTTTTTCTTGGGATTGTGCAGCTTAGAAGTGCTGAAAAGTAACCCTGAGGGTTCTTCTTCAATCTTGATAGATTACAGCAGGCTGAGTGGTTTTCTTTCAGCTTTGCTTATGTCTCTGGCCTCTCTGGCCAAGCAACCACTGGGTGGCGAGGGGAGGGCTTCACTAGCTGTATCCCCCGCACCAAGGGCCTGGTTTGCCTCCTCCAATTGCCGCTTTGGCCCCATCCAACCACCAGACCTTCTTGCCAAAAGTCAGAGAAAGCCAAGCTCTGATGTTGACACAGTGACGTCTGTGTGAACCTGCCATAGGGTTTCTCATCAAGATTTGTGCAAAGGCAGTTTGTCATTGCCTTTCTCTGAGGCTGAAAGAGTGTGACCTTCCCAAGTCCTCTCAGTTCATTTGTACCCTGATCTCCAGCTATCTTAGTCCAACACTCAAACTACTACATGTTGGTTCTCTTTTGGCCCCTTTAGATAGCAAGGGATCTCATTCTCTCAGTAGAAGAACAAATTTTGGGATTGACCAAACAAAACTGAATTAGATAATGAAGGTAGACTTGGACCTCCTGATCCACAGATTCTTTATCCATGGATTTAACCGTTCATATCTTGAAAATATTGAAAAACATACATTCAAAAAGCAAACCTTGCCAATTATTTAAGAGGCACCATTTTATTCTACTATTGTATTTAATAGGATTTGAGCAAATCCCAGAAGATAGCAATAGTCCTCTGCACCTACTTCGTGGTCTAGATATTCTTGGATTAGAAATTCCAAATGTTTTCAAAATGTTTATTAGGACACTAGTACAGCCGGCTCTTGATATCTGAGGGGGTCTGTTCTGGACATCCCCCCAACACACATGAAAGGCAAAAAACACAGGCCCTCAAGTCTCATTCTTTCCAATTGCAGATAGGCCTCATGTGTACGCTGCCATTGGGGAGAATGCGATGGGACCAGCTGTGGATGCTTCAGTCCATGACAGGCCCATGAAAAACCAACTGTATGTTGTACAGATGTTCTTTACCTGCCCTAGGTCAATGCTAGGGAATTGTGGAAGCTGTAGTTTATCGTGGCACCAAGGATATCTCTGACAGAGAACACTCAATGTCTCACAAAATGAAAATTCCCAGGATTCCCTAGCATTGAGCCTGGGCATTTAAAGCGGTCTCAAACTGGATCATTTCTGTAGTGTGTTTTGGACCTACAGGGACCTTATCTTGCTGTTTCCCAAACTAATTTTCACACAACTTGAGAATTTCATGTTAAGATACATCATACAATTAAAATCTGCTGAAATGGAAAAATGCCAGAAATTAAATCCACAGACAGAGGCTATAAAGTTCTTTCTTCAAATGATTCATAGAATCATAGAGTTGGAAAAGACTACAAGGGCCATCCAACCCAACCCCCTGCCATGTAGGAAATCTAAGGAGTTTATCAGACGCGAGTTTTTGGACCCTCAATTCCGCTAAGGAAGTGAAACAAATGTTGCACAATGACCTTATAACGCGATGTTCTACCACATTGCTTGCTTTTCCATCAGTCCCCAGAAACATTATGTTAGCGCTACAATTGCACAAAAGTTGCGATTTGCGTGATGTGAAACCATGCATAGCGGAACTTTTTTCTACATCAGCGCCTTCCTTTTGTCTTGAACATTTCACATCAACATATTTGCGCATGCTCCTTGGAGGTTTTGGTGGCATCCTGACTTTTGTGCTTCTGGGGAAGAGAGGGGAGAGGGGAGAAGCCCCTTCCAGTTTCTAACTCCTATGTATTCCTTCAGGACAGAGTATGGGGCAGGAGTGGAAGGCTCTTTGGGGCTCCTTCAATTTCTAGCCTGCTAGGTGTTCATGCAGGGCAGAGGAATGAGGCTGGAATGGATGACCCTTTGGGGTCCCTTCAATTTCTAGCCTCCTAGGTGTTCTTGCAGGGCAGAGTAGGGGGCAGGAGTGGAAGGCTCTTTGGGGTCCCTTTAATTTCTAGGATCCTACGTGTTTCTCTGAAACCCATGTTGACTTTTTGTGATTATGGAATTGCCTTCTAGATGTTCAGAGACTCTCTTTTTAATGATCTGCTCTAGAATCTTTCCTGGTTTAGATGTCAGACTAATTGGACGATAATTGTTGGGATCCTCATTTTCCCCCTTTTTGAAGATGGGAACGTTTGCCCTCCTCCAGTCTGCTGGGATTTCTCCTTTTCTCCAGGAGGTTTCAAAGATTATTGCCAATGGCGCCAATATTACATTTGCCAGTTCTTTTAATACCCTTGGGTGTAGTTCATCTGGTCCTCGAGACTTATATTCATTAAGGTTAACAGGTATTCCTGTACTATCTCTTTACTTATTCTGTACTGAAATTCCCCTAATCTGTCCTCTGCTCCATTATCCTCAGGTTGAGCTCCCTTTTCCTTTTCTGAGAAGACTGAGGCAAAGAAAGTGTTGAGTAATTCTGCCTTTTCTCTGTCCTCTGTTAGCATTTTCCCATCTTCTCCACGCAGTGGCCCTACCGTTTCCTTCTTCTTCTTTTTGCTGTGGTCATATAAAAAAAAATCCCTTTTTATTGTTCTTAACCTCTTTATCAAGCCTGAGTTCATTCTGCGCTTTAGCTTTTCTGACTTTATTCCTACACATGCCCGCTATTTGTTTGAATTCCTCTTTGGTGATTTCCCCCCTTTTCCATTTCTTATATATGTTCCGTTTAAAACTTAGCTCATTTGAAAGTTCCTTAGTCATCCATCCTGACTTCTTGAGGCATCTCCCATTTTTCTTTCTCATTGGAACTGTTTGAAATTGTGTCTTCAGTATTTCCTTTTTAAGAAACTCCCATACATCTTGAACTCCCTTGAATACATCAGTCTATATTTCAGCAATACCTGATAGATGTAAGAGCTGGGAGCCGATCCCCAGTCTCCAGGGATGCAAGACCACTTGCTGCACAATACTGATTCTGTATTAATACTGCCAAGCACAACCTGTTGCGTTTGTGAGAAGTTCCCCTCCTTTCCTGGCACATTTTATTCAAGATCAGAAACCATCCAGACATTGCCTGCCCAGAGGCTTACAATGGGAAAGGGACAGCAGAATTAAATCCCCTGTCATGGATGGAAATAAAGTACAGTGTGGCCGCATCATACGCGGCTTCCAGCTAGAAGCTGCACCGCAAACCACCCTTATGC